>NW_026909175.1:0-143000 GCF_033115175.1 Lepus europaeus | reverse complement strand
TTCTCCCTAGAAAATATGAATATGTAGATCTGGTGTCTGCATGTGGAACAAATTAGTGTTTCCCAACACAAAATTAAATGTTCCCTAATAAAAACATTCAAAACAATAAAATCGATTGATAATATCTAGAAAACACTAACACAGAGGCTGTTGCAATATCTGGGATTCAGTTAGCCAAAACACAACCGGATATTTCTGGTTTCATCCAGTCATATCTGGACAAAATGGTGTGGAATTCATATGTAATGGACCGAGAAAATCACAGTAAAAGTGCTTTTGGAGAAAAGCAAAATCTTTTCCTTCGGCCAGTGCATAAAATGTCACGTATACAAACAGAAATATCATGTTTGTTTGCCGAAGTTCCTCTAGCTTTCTCCCTAGAAAATACCAATGTGTAGAGCTGGTTTCTCCATGTTGAACCAACTAGTGTTTCTCAGACAATAATAAATGTTCCCTGATAAAAAACTTTCAAAAGCATAAAGTCCGTTGAATATATCGGGAAAAAACAAACAAAGGGGCTGTAGAAATATCTGGGATTGAGTTAGCCAAAATACAACCGGATATTTCTGGTTTCATCCAGTCATATCCGGAAACAGTGGGGTGTAATTCATATGCAATGGACCCAGAAAATCACAGTTAAAATGGTTTGAGAAAAGCAATGTCTTTTTGTTAGGCAAGTGCATAAAATATCATCTATACAAACAGAAATATCATGTTTGTTTGCTGCTTTTCCTCGAGCTTTCTCCCCAGAAAATACGAATGTGTAGAGCTGGTGTCCCCATGATGAACCAATTAGTGTTTGCCAGCACAAAATTCAATGTTCCCCGATAAAAAACATTCAAAACAATAAAGTCCGTGGATAATATCATGAATACACAAACACAGAGGCTGTAGCAATATCTGGGATTGAGTTAGCCAAAACTCAACCAGATATTTCTGGTTTCATCCAGTCATATCCGGACAAATTGGTGTGGAATTCCTATGTAATGGACCCAGAAAATCAAAGTAAAAAAGATTTAGAGAAAAGCAAATTATTTTCGTTAGTCAAGTGCATAAAATATCATCTATAGAAACAGAAATATCATGTTCGTTTGCCACAGTTCCTCTCGCTTTCTCCATAGAAAATACGAGTGTGTAGAGTTGATGTCTCCATGTGGAACCAATTAGTGTTTCCCAGCACAAAATTAAATGTTCCCTGATGAAAACATTCAAAACAATAAAGTCCATTGATAATATCCAGAAAACACAAATACAGAATCTGTAGCAATATCTGGGATTGAGTTAGCCAAAACACAAACGGATATTTCTGGTTTCATTCAGTCATATCTTGACAAGTGTGGTGGAATTCATGTGCAATAGACTGAGAAAATCACAGTAAAAATAGTTTTGGAGAAAAGCAAAGTCTTTTCGTTAGGAAAGTGCATAAAATGTCATCTATACAAACATAAATATCATATTCATTTGCTGCAGTTCCTCTCGCTTTCTCCCTAGAAAATACGAATGTGTAGAGCTGGTGTCTCCATGTGGAACCAGTTGGTGAATACCACCACAAAATTAAATGTTCCCTGATAAAAATTTTCAAAACAATAAAGTCCATTGAATGTATCCAGAAAACTCAGACACTGAGGCTGTAACCAATATCTGGGATTGAGTTAGCCACAACACAACTGGATATTTCTGGTTTCATCCAGTCATATCCGGAAAAAGTGGTTGGAAATCGTTTGTAATGGACCGATAAAATCACAGTAAAAATGGTCTTGGAGAAAAGCAAAGTCTTTTCGTTAGGCAGGTGCATAAAATGTCATCTATACAAACAGAAATATCATGTTTGTTTGCCACAGTTCCTGTAGCTTTCTCCCTAGAAAATACAAATATGTAGAGCTGGTGTCTCCATGTGGAACCAATTAGTGTATCAATGGTAAAAAATTAAATGTTCCCTGATAAAAACATTCAAAACTATAAAGCACGTCCATAATATCCAATAAACACAAACACAAAGGCTGTAGCAATATCTGGGATGGAGTTAGCCAAAACACAACCGGATATTTCTCATTTCATCCAGTCATATCCGCACAAAATGGGGTGGAATTCCTATACAATGGACCAAGAAAATCACAGCAAATTGATTTTGGAGAAAAGCAAAGTATTTTCTTTAGGCAAGTGCATAAAATATCATCTATACAAAAAGAAATATCATGTTTGTTTGCCACAGTTACTCTAGAATACAGGAATGTGTAGAGCTGGTGTCCCCATGTTGAGCCATGTAGTGTTTCTACGGTACAAAATTAAATGTTCCCTGCTAAAAACATTCAAAACAATAAAGTCCATTGATAATTTCCAGAACACCCAAACACAGAGACTGTAGAAATATCTCGGATTGAGTTAGCCAAAACACAGCCGGAAATTTCTGGTTTCATCCAGTCATATCCAGACAATGTGAGGTGGAATTCGTATGCAATCGACCGAGAAAATAAGTGTAAAAATGCTTTTCGAGAAAAGAAAATCTTTTCGTTATGCAAGTGGATAAATTTTCAAGTATACAAACAGTAATATCGTGGTTTTTTTGCCGCAGTTCCTCTCGCTTTCTCCCTAGAAAATACGAATGTGTAGAGCTGGTGTCTGCATGATGAACCAATGAGTTCCATGTGGAACCAATAACTGTTTCCAAGCACAAAATTAAATGTTCCCTTATAAAAAACATTCAAAACAATAAAGTCCGTTGATAATATCCAGAAAAAACAAACACAGAAACTTTCACAATATTTGGATATCACAAAATTAAATGTCCCCTGATAAAAAACATTCAAAACAATAAAGTCCATGGATAATATCAGGAATGCAAAAACACAGAGGCTGTCGGAATATCTGGGATTGAGTTAGCCAAAAAAAACCCGTATATTTCCGGTTTCATCCAGTCATATCCAGACAAACTGGTATGGAGTTCGTATGCAATGGACCAAAAAAATCACAGTAAAAATGGTTTTGGAGAAAAGCAAATTCTTTTCGTTAGGCAAGTGCATAAAATGTCATCTATACAAACAGATATATCATCTTTCCCGCAGTTCCTCTAGCTTTCTCCCTAGAAAATACGAATATGTAGAGCTGGTGTCTCCATGAGGAACCAATTACTGTATCCAATCACAAACTTAAATGTTCCCCGATAAAAAACATCCAAAACAATAAAGTCCATTAAAAATATCCAGAAAACACAAACACAGAGGCTGTAGCAATATATGAGATTGAGATAGACAAAACGCAACCAGATATTTCTGGTTTCATCCAGTCATATCCGGACAATGTGGTGTGGAATTCGAATGCAATGGACTGAGAAAATCACAGTAAAAAATGGTTTTGGAGAAAAGCAAAGTCTTTTCGTTAGGCAAGTGCATAAAATGTCATCGATACAAACAGAAATATCATGTTCATTTGTCGCAGTTCCTCTAGCTTTCTCCCTAGAAACTACGAATGTGTAGAGCTGGTGTCCCCATGATGAACCAGTTAGTGTTTCTTCGGTAGAAAAATAAATGTTCCCTGATAAAAACATTCAAAACAATAAAGTCCATCGATAATATCCAGAAAACACAAACACAGAGGCTTTCACAATATTTCAGATGGAGTTAGCCAAGAAACAACCTGATATTTCTGGTTTCATCCAGTCATAACCGGACAAATTGGTGTGCAATTCATATGCAATGGACCAAGAAAATCACCGTAAAAATGGTTTTGGAGAAAAGCAAACTTTTTTGTTAGGCAATTGCATAAAATGTCACATATACAAACAGAAATATCATGTTTGTTTGCCGCAGTTCCTTTGGATTTCTCCCTAGATAATACAAATATGTAGAGCTGGTGTCTCCTTGTGGAACGAGTTAGTGTATCTAAGCTCAAAACTAAATGTTCCCCGATAACAAACATTCATAACAATAAAGTCCGTGGATAATATCCGGAAAACACAAACACAGAGGCTGTAGCAATTTCTGGGATTGAGTTAGCCAAAACAAAACCGGATATTTCCGCTTTCTTCCAGTCATATCCGGACATACTTATATGGAATTCGTATGAAATGGACCGAGAAAATCACAGTAAAATGGTTTTGGAGAAAAGCAAAGTCTTTTCGTTTGGCAAGTGCATAAAATGTCATCTATTCAAACAGAAATATCATGTTTGTTTGCCGCAGTTCCTCCAGGTTTCTCCCTAGAAAATACGAATGTGTAGAGCTGGTGTATCCATGTGGAACCAATTAGTGTTTCCATGGTAGAAAAATAAATATTCCCTGAATAAAACATTCAAAACAATAAAGTCCGTTGGTAATATCAGGAATACACAAACACACAGGCTGTTTCAATATCTAGGATAGAGTTAGCCAAAACAAAACCGGATATTTCTGGTTTCATCCAGTCATATACGCAAAGTGGTGTGGAATTCGTATGCAGTGGACCGAGAAAATCGCAGTAAAAATGGTTTTGGAGAAAAGCAATGACTTTAGGTTAGGCAAGTGCATAAAATGTCATCTATACAAACAGAAATATCATGTTTGTTTGCCGCAGTTCCTCTAGCTTTCTCCCTAGAAAATATGAATGTGCAGAGCTGGTGTCTCCATGTGGAACCAATTAGTGTTTCTACAGTACAAAATTAAATGTTCCCTGATAAAAATATTCAAAACAATAAAGTCCATTGATAATATCCAGAAAAGACAAACACAGAGGCTGTAGCAATATCTGGGATTGAGTTAGCCAAAACACAACCGGATATTTCTTGTTTCATCCAGTCATATCACGACAAAGTGGTGTGGAAGTCGTAGGCAATGGACCGAGAAAATCACAGTACAAATGGTTTTTCAGAAAAGCAAAGACATTTTGTTAGGAATTTCCATAAAATGTCATCGAAACTAACAGAAATACCATGTTTGGTTTTCGCAGTTCCTCTAGCTTTCTCCCTAGGAAATACGAATGTGTAGAACTTGTGTTCCTATGATGCCCAATTAGTGTTTCAACGGTAAGAAATTAAAATTCCCTGATAAAAACATTCAAAACAATACAGTCCATCGATAATATCCAGAAAACACAAACACAGAGTCTTTCACAATATTTCGGATTGAGTTAGCCAAAATAAAACCGGATATTTCTGGTTTAATCCAGTGATATCCCGACAAAGTGTTGTGGAATTCGTATGCAATGGACCGAGAAAATCACAGTAAAGATGGTTTTGGAGAAAAGCAAAGTCTTTTCTTAAGGCAAGTGCATAAAATGTCATCGATACAAACAGAAATATCATGTTTGTTTGCCGCAGTTCCTCTAGCTTTCTCCCTAGAAAATACGAATATGTAGAGGTGCTGTCTCCATGTGGAACGAATTAGTGTATCTAAGCTCAAAGTTAAATGTTCCCCGATAAAAAACATTCAAAACAATAAAGTCCGTGGATAATATGAGGAATACACAAACACAGAGGCTGTAGCAATATCTGGGATTGAGTTAGCCAAAATAAAACCGGATATTTCTGGTTTCATCCAGTCATATCCGGACAAAGTAGTGTGGAATTCGTATACAATGGACCGAGAAAATCACAGTAAAAATGGTTTTGGAGAAAAGCAAAGTCTTTTCGTTAGGCAAGTGCATAAAATGTCATCTATACAAACAGAAATATCAGGTTTGTTTTCCGCAGTTCCTCTAGCTTTCTCCCTAGAAAATACGCATGTGCAGACTGGTGTCTCCATGTGGATCAATTAGTGTTTCCAAGCACAGAATTAAATGTTCCCTGATAAAAAAAACATTCAAAAAAATAATGCACGTCGATAACATCCAAAAAACACAAACACAGAGGCTATAGCAATATCTGGAATATAGCAATCCAAAACACAACCGGATATTTCTTGTATCATCTAGTCATATCCGCACAAAATGGGGAGAATTCGTATGCAATGGACCGAGAAAATCACAGTAAAAATGGCTTTGTAGGAATGCAATGTCTTTTCGTTGGCAAGTGCATAAAATATCATCTATACAAACAGAAATATCATGTTTGTTTCCCGAATTTCCTCTAGCTTTCTGCCTAGAAAATACGAATGTGTAGAGCTGGTGTATCCATGTGGAACCAATTAGTGTTTCCATGGTAGAAAAATAAATATTCCCTGAATAAAACATTCAAAACAATAAAGTCCGTTGGTAATATCAGGAATACACAAACACACAGGCTGTTTCAATATCTAGGATAGAGTTAGCCAAAACAAAACCGGATATTTCTGGTTTCATCCAGTCATATACGCAAAGTGGTGTGGAATTCGTATGCAGTGGACCGAGAAAATCGCAGTAAAAATGGTTTTGGAGAAAAGCAATGACTTTAGGTTAGGCAAGTGCATAAAATGTCATCTATACAAACAGAAATATCATGTTTGTTTGCCGCAGTTCCTCTAGCTTTCTCCCTAGAAAATATGAATGTGCAGAGCTGGTGTCTCCATGTGGAACCAATTAGTGTTTCTACAGTACAAAATTAAATGTTCCCTGATAAAAATATTCAAAACAATAAAGTCCATTGATAATATCCAGAAAAGACAAACACAGAGGCTGTAGCAATATCTGGGATTGAGTTAGCCAAAACACAACCGGATATTTCTTGTTTCATCCAGTCATATCACGACAAAGTGGTGTGGAAGTCGTAGGCAATGGACCGAGAAAATCACAGTACAAATGGTTTTTCAGAAAAGCAAAGACATTTTGTTAGGAATTTCCATAAAATGTCATCGAAACTAACAGAAATACCATGTTTGGTTTTCGCAGTTCCTCTAGCTTTCTCCCTAGGAAATACGAATGTGTAGAACTTGTGTTCCTATGATGCCCAATTAGTGTTTCAACGGTAAGAAATTAAAATTCCCTGATAAAAACATTCAAAACAATACAGTCCATCGATAATATCCAGAAAACACAAACACAGAGTCTTTCACAATATTTCGGATTGAGTTAGCCAAAATAAAACCGGATATTTCTGGTTTAATCCAGTGATATCCCGACAAAGTGTTGTGGAATTCGTATGCAATGGACCGAGAAAATCACAGTAAAGATGGTTTTGGAGAAAAGCAAAGTCTTTTCTTAAGGCAAGTGCATAAAATGTCATCGATACAAACAGAAATATCATGTTTGTTTGCCGCAGTTCCTCTAGCTTTCTCCCTAGAAAATACGAATATGTAGAGGTGCTGTCTCCATGTGGAACGAATTAGTGTATCTAAGCTCAAAGTTAAATGTTCCCCGATAAAAAACATTCAAAACAATAAAGTCCGTGGATAATATGAGGAATACACAAACACAGAGGCTGTAGCAATATCTGGGATTGAGTTAGCCAAAATAAAACCGGATATTTCTGGTTTCATCCAGTCATATCCGGACAAAGTAGTGTGGAATTCGTATACAATGGACCGAGAAAATCACAGTAAAAATGGTTTTGGAGAAAAGCAAAGTCTTTTCGTTAGGCAAGTGCATAAAATGTCATCTATACAAACAGAAATATCAGGTTTGTTTTCCGCAGTTCCTCTAGCTTTCTCCCTAGAAAATACGCATGTGCAGACTGGTGTCTCCATGTGGATCAATTAGTGTTTCCAAGCACAGAATTAAATGTTCCCTGATAAAAAAAACATTCAAAAAAATAATGCACGTCGATAACATCCAAAAAACACAAACACAGAGGCTATAGCAATATCTGGAATATAGCAATCCAAAACACAACCGGATATTTCTTGTATCATCTAGTCATATCCGCACAAAATGGGGAGAATTCGTATGCAATGGACCGAGAAAATCACAGTAAAAATGGCTTTGTAGGAATGCAATGTCTTTTCGTTGGCAAGTGCATAAAATATCATCTATACAAACAGAAATATCATGTTTGTTTCCCGAATTTCCTCTAGCTTTCTGCCTAGAAAATACGAATTTGTAGAGCAGGTGTCTCCATGTGGAACCAATTAGTGTTTCTATGGTAGAAAAATAAATATTCCCTGATAAAAACATTCAAAACAATAAAATCCGTTGGTAATATCCGGAAAACACAAACACAGAGGCTTTAGCAATATTTCGGATTGAGTTAGCCAAAACAAAACAGGATATTTCTGGTTTCATCTAGTCATATACGCAAAAGGTGGTGTGGAATTCGTATGCAATGGACCGAGAAAATCAGAGTAAAAATGGATTTGGAGAAAAGCAAAGTCTTTTCATTAGGCAAGTAGATAAAATGTCATCTATACAAACAGAAATATCATGTTTGTTTGCCACAGTTCCTCTAGCTTTCTCCCTAGAAAATATGAATATGTAGAGCTTCTGTCTTCATGTGGAATCAATTACTGTATTCAAGCCCAAAATAAAATGTTCCCGGATAAAAAACATTCAAAACAATAAAGTCCGTTGATAATATCAGGAATACACAAACACACAGGCTGTAGCAATATCTAGGATTGAGTTAGCCAAAACATAATTGGATATTTCCGGTTTCATCCTGTCATATCCGGACAAACTAGTGTGGAATTCGTATGCATTGGCCCGAGAAAATAACAATAAAAATGGTTTTGGAGAAAAGCAAAGTTTTTCGTTAGGCAAGTCCATAAAATGTCATCGATTCAAACAGAAATATCATGTTTGTCTCAGTTCCTCTAGTTTCTCTCTGGAAAATACGAATGTGTAGAGCTGGTGTCTCCATGTGGAACCAATTACTGTTTCCAAGCACAAATTAAATATTCCCTGAATAAAATATACAAAACAATACAGTTCATGGATAATGTCAGGATTACACAAACATAGAGGCTGAAGCAATATCTGGGACTGAGTTAGCCAAAACACAACCGGATATTTCTGGTTTCATCTAGTCATATCTGGACAAAGTGGTGTGGAATTCGTATGCAATGGACCGAGAAAATCACTGTACAAACGGTTTTTGAGAAAAGCAAAGTCTTTTTGTTAGGCAAGAGCATAAAATTTCACTATACAAACAGAAATATCATGTTTGTTTACCGCAGTTCCTCTAGCTTTCTCCCTAGAAAATACGAATGTGTAGAGTTGGTGTCTCCATGTGGAACCAATTACTGTATCCAAGCTCAAAATAAAGTGTTCCCCGATAAAAAACATTCAAAACAAAAAGTCCGTTGATAATATCCAGAAAAAACAAACACAGAGGCTGTAGCAATAGCTGGGATTGAGTTAGCTAAAACAAATCTGGATAGTTTTCAGTTTCATCCAGTCATATCTGGACAAAATGGTGTGGATTTCGTATCAATGGACCGAGAAAATCACCGTAAAAATGGTTTTGGAGAAAAGCAAAGTCTTTTCGTTAGGCAAGTGCATAAAATGTCATCTATACAAACAGAAATATCCTGTTTGTTGGCAGAAGTTCCTCTAGATTTCTCCATAGAAAATACGAATGTGTAGAGCTGGTGTCTCCATGTGGAACCAATTAGTGATTCCAAGCACAAAATTTAATATTACATGATAAAAAACATTCAAAACAATAAAGTCCATGGATAATATCAGGAATAGACAAACATAGAGGCTGTAGCAATATCTGGGTCTGAGTTAGCCAAAATACAACTGGATATTTCTGGTTTCATCCATTCATATCCGGTGAACTGGTGTGGAATTTGTATGCAATGGACCGAAAAAATCACAGTACAAATGGTTTTGGACAAAGCAACGTATTTACGTTAGGCAAGTGCATAAAATGTCATCTATACAAACAGAAATATCATGTTTGTTTGCCGCAGTTCCTGTAGCTTTCTCCCCAGAAAATACGAATGTGTAGAGTTGGTGTCTCCATGTGGAACCAATTACTGTATCCAAGCACAAAATAAAGTGTTCCACGATAAAAAACATTCAAAACAATAAAGTCCATTGATAATATCCAGAAAACACACACACAGTGGCTGTAGCAATAGCTGGGATTGAGTTAGCTAAAACAAATCCGGATAGTTTTCAGTTTCATCCAGTCATATCGGGACAAAGTGGTGTGGAATTCGTATCAATGGACTGAGAAAATCACAGTAAAAATGGTTTTGGAGAAAAGCAAAGTCTTTTCGTTAGGCAAGTGCATAAAATGTCATCTATACAAACAGAAATATCCTGTTTGTTGGCCGAAGTTCTTCTAGATTTCTCCCTAGAAAATACGAATGTGTAGAGCTGGTGTCTCCATGTGGAACCAATTAGTGATTCCAAGCACAAAATTAAATGTTCCCCCATAACAAACATTCAAAACAATAAAGTCCATAGATAATATGCAGAAAAAAGAAACACAGAGGCTGTAGCAATATTTCGGATTGAGTTAGCCAAAACACAACCGGATATTTCTGGTTTCATCCAGTCATATCTAGTGAACGGGTGTGGAATTCGTATGCAATGGACCTAGAAAATTACAGTAAAAATGGTTTGGAGAAAAACAGTCTTTTCATTAGACAAATGCATAAAATGTCATCTATACAATCAGAAATATCATGTTTGTTTTTCGCAGTTCCTCTAGCTTTTCCCTAGGGAATATGAATGTGTAGAGCTGGTGTCTCCATATGGAACCAATTAGTGATTCCAAGCACATAATTAAATGTTACCCCATAACAAACATTCAAAACAATAAAGTCCGTTGATAATATCCAGAAACACAAACAGAGAGGCTGTAACAATATCTGGGATTGAGTTAGCCAAAAAAAACCGGATATTTCTGGTTTCATCCAGTCATATCAGGACAAACTGGTATGGAATTCGTATGCAATGGACCGAGAAAATCACAGTTAAAATTTTTTGGGAGAAAAGCAAAGTCGTTTCATTAGGCCAGTGCATAAAATGTCATTTATACAAAGAGAAATATCATGTTTGTTTGCCGCAGTTCCTCTAGCATTCTTCCTAGAAAATAAGAATGAGTAGAGCTGGTGTGTCCATGTGGATCCTATTAGTGTTTCTACGGTAGAAAAATAAATATTCCCTGATAAAAACATTCAAAAGCATAAATCCGTTGGTAATATCCGGAAAACACAAACACAGAGGCTGTAGCAATATTTCGGAGTGAGTTATCAAAAACACAACCGGATATTTCTGGTTTCATGCAGTCATATCATGACAAAGTGGTGTGGAATTCGTATGCAATGGACCAAGAAAATCACAGTAAAAATGGTTTTGGAGAAAAGCAAAGTCTTTTCGTTAGGCAAGGGCATAGAATGTCATCTATACAAACAGAAATATCATGTTTGTTTGTCGCAGTTCCACTAGCTTTTTCGCTAAAAAATATGAATGTGTAGAGCTGGTGTCTCCACGTGGAACCAATTAGTGTTTCCAAGCAAAAAATTATATGTTCCCTGATAAAAAACATTCAAAACAATAAACTCCATCGATAATATCCAGAAAACACAAACACAGAGTCTTTCACAATTATTCGGATTGAGTTAGCCAAAACACAGCCGTCTATTTCTTGTTTCATCCAGTCATATCCGGACAAAGTGGTGTGGAATTCGTATGCAATGGACCTAGAAAATCAGAGTAAAAATGGTTTTGGAGAAAAACAAAGTCTTTTTGTTAGGCAAGTGCATAAAATGTCATCGATACAAACAGAAATATCATGTTTGTTTACCGCAATTCCTCTAGCTTTCTCCCTAGAAAATACGAAGGTGTAGAGCTGGTGTCTCCATGTGGAACCAATTAGTGTTTCTACGGTACAAAATTAAATGTTCCCTGATAAAAACATTGAAAACAATAAAGTCTGTTGATAATATTGAGAAAAAATTAACACTGAGACTGTAGCAATATCTGGGATATAGTTAGCCAAAAGAGAACCGGATATTTCTGGTTTCATTCTGTCATATACAGACAAAGTAGTGTGGAATTTTTATGCAATGGTCCAAGAAAATCACAGAAATAATGGTTTTGGAGAAAAGACAAGTGTTTTCATTAGGCAAGTGCATAAAATGTGATCTATACAAATAGAAATATCATGTTTGTTTGCCTCAGTTCCTCTATATTTCTCCCTAGAAAATACGAATGTGTAGAGCTGGTGTCTCCATGTGGAACCAATTAGTGTTTCTGAGGTACAAAATTAAATGGTCAATGATAAAATCATTAAAAACAATACAGTCCATCGATAATATCCTGAAAACTCAAACACAGAGGCTGTTGCAATATCTGGGACTGAGTTAGCCAAAACACAACCGGATATTTCTGGTTTCATCTAGTCATATCTGGACAAAGTGGTGTGGAATTCGTATGCAATGGACCGAGAAAATCACTGTACAAACGGTTTTTGAGAAAAGCAAAGTCTTTTTGTTAGGCAAGAGCATAAAATTTCACTATACAAACAGAAATATCATGTTTGTTTACCGCAGTTCCTCTAGCTTTCTCCCTAGAAAATACGAATGTGTAGAGTTGGTGTCTCCATGTGGAACCAATTACTGTATCCAAGCTCAAAATAAAGTGTTCCCCGATAAAAAACATTCAAAACAAAAAGTCCGTTGATAATATCCAGAAAAAACAAACACAGAGGCTGTAGCAATAGCTGGGATTGAGTTAGCTAAAACAAATCTGGATAGTTTTCAGTTTCATCCAGTCATATCTGGACAAAATGGTGTGGATTTCGTATCAATGGACCGAGAAAATCACCGTAAAAATGGTTTTGGAGAAAAGCAAAGTCTTTTCGTTAGGCAAGTGCATAAAATGTCATCTATACAAACAGAAATATCCTGTTTGTTGGCAGAAGTTCCTCTAGATTTCTCCATAGAAAATACGAATGTGTAGAGCTGGTGTCTCCATGTGGAACCAATTAGTGATTCCAAGCACAAAATTTAATATTACATGATAAAAAACATTCAAAACAATAAAGTCCATGGATAATATCAGGAATAGACAAACATAGAGGCTGTAGCAATATCTGGGTCTGAGTTAGCCAAAATACAACTGGATATTTCTGGTTTCATCCATTCATATCCGGTGAACTGGTGTGGAATTTGTATGCAATGGACCGAAAAAATCACAGTACAAATGGTTTTGGACAAAGCAACGTATTTACGTTAGGCAAGTGCATAAAATGTCATCTATACAAACAGAAATATCATGTTTGTTTGCCGCAGTTCCTGTAGCTTTCTCCCCAGAAAATACGAATGTGTAGAGTTGGTGTCTCCATGTGGAACCAATTACTGTATCCAAGCACAAAATAAAGTGTTCCACGATAAAAAACATTCAAAACAATAAAGTCCATTGATAATATCCAGAAAACACACACACAGTGGCTGTAGCAATAGCTGGGATTGAGTTAGCTAAAACAAATCCGGATAGTTTTCAGTTTCATCCAGTCATATCGGGACAAAGTGGTGTGGAATTCGTATCAATGGACTGAGAAAATCACAGTAAAAATGGTTTTGGAGAAAAGCAAAGTCTTTTCGTTAGGCAAGTGCATAAAATGTCATCTATACAAACAGAAATATCCTGTTTGTTGGCCGAAGTTCTTCTAGATTTCTCCCTAGAAAATACGAATGTGTAGAGCTGGTGTCTCCATGTGGAACCAATTAGTGATTCCAAGCACAAAATTAAATGTTCCCCCATAACAAACATTCAAAACAATAAAGTCCATAGATAATATGCAGAAAAAAGAAACACAGAGGCTGTAGCAATATTTCGGATTGAGTTAGCCAAAACACAACCGGATATTTCTGGTTTCATCCAGTCATATCTAGTGAACGGGTGTGGAATTCGTATGCAATGGACCTAGAAAATTACAGTAAAAATGGTTTGGAGAAAAACAGTCTTTTCATTAGACAAATGCATAAAATGTCATCTATACAATCAGAAATATCATGTTTGTTTTTCGCAGTTCCTCTAGCTTTTCCCTAGGGAATATGAATGTGTAGAGCTGGTGTCTCCATATGGAACCAATTAGTGATTCCAAGCACATAATTAAATGTTACCCCATAACAAACATTCAAAACAATAAAGTCCGTTGATAATATCCAGAAACACAAACAGAGAGGCTGTAACAATATCTGGGATTGAGTTAGCCAAAAAAAACCGGATATTTCTGGTTTCATCCAGTCATATCAGGACAAACTGGTATGGAATTCGTATGCAATGGACCGAGAAAATCACAGTTAAAATTTTTTGGGAGAAAAGCAAAGTCGTTTCATTAGGCCAGTGCATAAAATGTCATTTATACAAAGAGAAATATCATGTTTGTTTGCCGCAGTTCCTCTAGCATTCTTCCTAGAAAATAAGAATGAGTAGAGCTGGTGTGTCCATGTGGATCCTATTAGTGTTTCTACGGTAGAAAAATAAATATTCCCTGATAAAAACATTCAAAAGCATAAATCCGTTGGTAATATCCGGAAAACACAAACACAGAGGCTGTAGCAATATTTCGGAGTGAGTTATCAAAAACACAACCGGATATTTCTGGTTTCATGCAGTCATATCATGACAAAGTGGTGTGGAATTCGTATGCAATGGACCAAGAAAATCACAGTAAAAATGGTTTTGGAGAAAAGCAAAGTCTTTTCGTTAGGCAAGGGCATAGAATGTCATCTATACAAACAGAAATATCATGTTTGTTTGTCGCAGTTCCACTAGCTTTTTCGCTAAAAAATATGAATGTGTAGAGCTGGTGTCTCCACGTGGAACCAATTAGTGTTTCCAAGCAAAAAATTATATGTTCCCTGATAAAAAACATTCAAAACAATAAACTCCATCGATAATATCCAGAAAACACAAACACAGAGTCTTTCACAATTATTCGGATTGAGTTAGCCAAAACACAGCCGTCTATTTCTTGTTTCATCCAGTCATATCCGGACAAAGTGGTGTGGAATTCGTATGCAATGGACCTAGAAAATCAGAGTAAAAATGGTTTTGGAGAAAAACAAAGTCTTTTTGTTAGGCAAGTGCATAAAATGTCATCGATACAAACAGAAATATCATGTTTGTTTACCGCAATTCCTCTAGCTTTCTCCCTAGAAAATACGAAGGTGTAGAGCTGGTGTCTCCATGTGGAACCAATTAGTGTTTCTACGGTACAAAATTAAATGTTCCCTGATAAAAACATTGAAAACAATAAAGTCTGTTGATAATATTGAGAAAAAATTAACACTGAGACTGTAGCAATATCTGGGATATAGTTAGCCAAAAGAGAACCGGATATTTCTGGTTTCATTCTGTCATATACAGACAAAGTAGTGTGGAATTTTTATGCAATGGTCCAAGAAAATCACAGAAATAATGGTTTTGGAGAAAAGACAAGTGTTTTCATTAGGCAAGTGCATAAAATGTGATCTATACAAATAGAAATATCATGTTTGTTTGCCTCAGTTCCTCTATATTTCTCCCTAGAAAATACGAATGTGTAGAGCTGGTGTCTCCATGTGGAACCAATTAGTGTTTCTGAGGTACAAAATTAAATGGTCAATGATAAAATCATTAAAAACAATACAGTCCATCGATAATATCCTGAAAACTCAAACACAGAGGCTGTTGCAATATCTGAGATTGAGTTAGCCGAAACACAACTGGAGATTTCTGGTTTCATCCAGGCATATCCAGACAAACTGGTATGGAATTCGTATGCAATGGACTGAGAAAATCACAGTAAAAATGGTTTTGGAGAAAAGCAAAGTCTTTTCATTAGGCAAGTGCACAAAATGTCATCTATACAAACAGAAATATCATGTTTGTTTGCCGCAGTTCCTCTAGTTTTCTCCCTAGAAAATCCAAATATGTAGAGCTGGTGTCTCCATGTTGAACCAGTTACTGATTCCAAACACAAAATTAATGTTCCCTGATAAAAAACATTCAAAACAATAAAGTCCATCGATAATATCCGGAAAACGCAAACAGAGAAGCTGTAGCAATATCTGGGATTGAGTTAGCGAAAACACAACCGGATATTTCTTGGATCATCCAGTCATATCAAGACAAAGTGGTGTGGAAATCATATGCAATGGACCGAGAAAATCACAGTAAAAATGGTTTTGGAATAAAGCAAAGACATTTTTTTAGGAAAGTGCATAAAATGTCATCTATACAAACAGAAATATCATGTTTGGTTGTCGCAGTTCCTCTAGCTTTCTCCCAAGAAAATACGAATGTGTAGAGCTGGAGTCTCCATGTGGAACCATTTAATGTTGATACAGTAGAAAATAAATGTTCCCTCGTAAAAACATTCAAAACAATAAAGTAAATCGATAATAACCAGAAAACACAAACACAGAGTCTTTCACAATATTTCGGGTTGAGTTAGCCAAACGAAACCAGATATTTCCAGTTTCATCCATTCATATCCGGACAAATTGGTGTGGAGTTCGAATGCAATGGACTGAGAAAATCACAGTAAAAGTGGTTTTGGAGAAAAGCAAAAGGCTTTTGCTTTGGCAAGTTCATAAAATGTCATCTATACAAACAGAAATAACATGTTTGTTTGTCGCAGTTCCTCTGGCTTTCTCCCTAGAAAATACGAATGTGTAGAACTGGTTTCTCCATGTGGAAAGAATTACTGTTTCCAAGCACAAAATTAAATGTTCCCCCAAAAAAACATTCAAAACAATAAATTCCATAGATAATATCAGGAATACACAAACACAGAGGCTTCTGAAATATCTGAGATTGAGTTAGCCAAAACAAAACTGCATATTTCCAGTTTCATCGAGTTATATCCGGACAAACTGCTGTGGAATTCATATGCAATGGACCGAGAAATTCACAGTAAAAATATTTTTGGAGAAAAGCAAACTCTTTTTGTTAGGTAACTGCATAAAATGTCATCTATACAAACAGATATATCATGTTTGTTTGCCACAGTTCCTCTAGATTTTTCCCTGGAAAATATGAAAGTGTAGAGCTAGTGTCTCCATGTTGAATCAGTTAGTGTTTCCAAGCAAAAAATTAAATGTTCCCTGACAGAAAACATTCAAAACGATAAATCCTGTTGATAATATCCGGAAAACAGGAACACAGAGCCTGTAGCAATATCTGGGATTGAGTTAGGAAAAACACAACTGGATATTTGTGGTTTCATCCAGTCATATTCAGAAAAATATGGTGTGGAATACATATGTAATAGACCGAGAAAATCACAGTAAACATGCTTTTGGAGAAAAGTAAAGTCTTTTCATTAGGCCAGTGCATAAAATGTCATCTATACAAACAGAAATATCATGTTTGTTTGTCGCAGTTCCTCAGGCTTTCTCCCTAGAAAATACGAATGTGTAGAGCTGGTGTCCCCATGATGAAACAATTAGTGTTTCTATGGTAGAAAAATAAATGTTCCCTGATAAAAACATTCAAAACAATAAAGTCCATCGATAATATCCAGAAAACACAAACACAGAGGCTTTCACAATATTTCGAATTGAGTTAGCCAAAATAAAACCGGATATTTCTGGTTTCATCCAGTCATATCCGGACAAAGTGGTGTGGAATTTGTATGCAATGGACCGAGAAAATCAGAGTAAAAATGGTTTTGGAGAAAAGTAAAGTCTTTTCGTTAGGCAAGTGCATAAAATGTCATCTACACAAACAGAAATATCATGTTTGTTTGTCCAAGTTCTTCTAGATTTCTCCCTAGAAAATACGAATGTGTAGAGCTGGTGTCTCCATGTGGAACCCATTAGTGTTTCTACAGCAGAAAAATAAATGTTCCCTGCTAAAAACATTCAAAACAATAAAGTACTTTGATAATATCCGGAAAACACAAACACAGAGGCTGTAGCAATATTTCAGATTGAGTTAGCCAAAACAAAACCGTATATTATTGATTTCATCCAGTCATATCCGGACAAAGTGGTGTGGAATTCGTATGCAATGGACCGAGAAAATTAGAGTAAAAATGGTTTTGGAGAAAAGCAAAGTCTTTTCGTTAGGCAAGTGCATAAAATGTCATCTATACAATCAGAAATATCATGTTTGTTTGTCGCAGTTCCTCTAGATTTCTCCCTACAAAATACGAATGTGTAGAGCTGGTGTCTCCATGTGGATCCAAATACTGTATCCAAGCTCAAAATAAAATGTTCCCTGATAAAAATCATTGAAAACAATAAAGTCCGTTGATAATATCAGGAATACACAAACACAGAGGATTTCACAATATTTCTACTGAGTTAGCCAAAATACAACCGGATATTTCTGGTTTCATCCAGTCATATCTGGACAAACTGGTGTGGAATTCGTGTGCAATAGACCAAGAAAATCACAGTAAAAATGGTTTTGGAGAAAAGCAAAGTCTTTTCATTAGGCAAGCGCATAAAATGTCATCAACACAAACAGAAATATCGTGTTTGTTTGCCGCAGTTCCTGTCACTTTCTCCCTAGAAAATACGAATGTGTAGAGCTGGTGTCTCCATGTGGAACGAATTAGTGTTTTCCAGCGCAAAATTAAATGTCCCCTTATAAAAATATTCAAAACAATAAAGTCCATAGATAATATCCAGAAAACTCAGACACTGAGGCTGTAGCAATATCTGGGATATAGTAAGCCACAACACAACAGGAAACTTCTGGTTCCATCCAGTCATATTCCGACAAAGTGGGGTGGAATTCGTATGTAATTGACCCAGAAAATCACAAGAAATATGGTTTTGGAGAAAAGCAAAGTTCTTTCCTATGCCCAGTGAATAAAATGTCATCTATACAAACAGAAATATCATGTTTGTTTGCTTCATTTCCTCTAGCTTTCTCCATAGAAAATACGAATGCATAGAGCTGGTGTCTCCAAGTTGAAACACTTAGAGTTTCTACGGTACAAAATTAAATGTTCCCTAATAAATACATTCAAAACAATAAGGTCCGTCGATAATATCCAGAAAACACAAACACAAGATGCTTTCATAATACCTGGGATTGAGTTAGCAAAACACAACCGGATATTTCTGGTTACATCCAGTCATATCTGGACCAAGTGGTGTGGAATTTGTATGTAATGGACTGAGAAAAACACAGTGAAAATGGTTTTGGAGCAAATGAAAGTCTTTTTGTTAGGTAAGTGTATAAAATGTCATCTATTCAAACAGAAATATCATGTTTGTTTGTTGCAGTTCCTCTAGCTTTCTCCCTAGAAAATACGAATGTGTAGACTGGTGTTTCCATGTGGAACCAATTGGTGTTTCTACGGTACATAATTAAATGTTCCCTGATAAAAATATTCAAAACAATAAAGTCTGCTGATAATATCCAGAAAACACAAACACAGAGGCTGTAGCCATATCTGGGATTGAGTTAGCCAAAAGAGAACCAGATATTTCTGTTTTCATCCAGGCATATCCGGTCAAATTGGTGTCGAATTCGGATGCAATGGACCGAGAAAATCACAGTAAGAAAGGGTTTGGAGAAAAGCAATGTCTTTTCCTTCAGCCAGTGCATAAAATGTCCTCATTAAAAACAGCAATATCATGTTTGTTTGCCGCAGTTCCTCTAGCTTTCTCCCAAGAAAATACAATGTGTAGAGTTGATGTCTCCTTGTGGGACCAATTAGTGTTTCTACGGTACAAAATTAAATGTTCCCTGATAACAGCATTCAAAAAAATAAACTCCGTCGATAATACCAGAAAACAGAAAGCAGAAGCTGTAGCAATATCTGGGATACAATAAGCCAAAACACAACAGGATATTTCTGGTTGCATGCAGCCATATCCGGATAAAGTTTGGTGGAATTCGTATGCAATGTACTGAGAAAATCACGGTAAAAATGAATTTGGAGAAAAGCAAAGACTTTTTGTTAGGCAAGTGCATAAAATATCATCTATACAAATAGAAATTTCATGTTTGTTTGCCGCAGTTCCTCTAGCTTTCTCCCTAGAAAATCGGAATGTGTAGAGCTGGTTTCAACTTGTGGAATGAAATAGTGATTACATCAAAAAATTAAATATTCCCTGATAAAACACATTCAAAACAATAAAGTCCGTGGATAATATCAGGAATACACAAACACAGAGGCTGTAGCAATATCTGGGATTGAGTTAGCCAAAACACAACCAATATTTCTGGTTTCATCCAGTCATATCCGGACAAAATAGTGAGAGGTCATGTGCCTTGGACCGAGAAAATCACAGTAAAATGCCTCTTGAGAAAAGCAAAGTCTTTTCATTAGGCAAGTGCATAAAATGTTATCTATACAAACAGAAATATCATGTTTGTTTGCCGCAGTTCCTCTAGCTTTCTCCCTAGAAAATATGAATGTGTAGAGCTGGTGTCACCACGTGAAACCAATTAGAGTTTCCAAGCACAAAATTAAATGTTCCCTGATAAAAAACATTCAAAACAATAAAGTCCATGGATAATAAGAGGAATACACTATCATAGAGGCTGTTGCAATTTTTGGAATTGAGTTAGCCAAAACGCAACCAGATATTTCTGGTTTCATACAGTCATATCCGGAAAAAGTGGTGTGAAATTCGTATACAACGGACCGAGAAAATCACAGTAAAAATGGTTTTGGAGAAAAGCAAAGTCTTTTCGTTAGGCAAGTGCATAAAATTTCATCGATACAAACAGAAATATCATGTTTGTTTGCCGCAGTTCCTCTAGCTTTCTCCCTAGAAAATACGAATATGTAAAGGTGTGGTTCCCATGATGAACCAATTAGTGTTTCAATGGTACAAAATTAAATGTTCCCTGATAAAAATTTTCAAAACAATATAGTCCATGGATAATATCCAGAAACATAAAACCAGAGGCTGTAGCTATATTTCGCATTGAGTTAGCCAAATTTCAACCGGATATTTATGGTTTCATCCAGTCATATCCGGACAAAGTGTTTTGGAATTCATATGACATGGACTGAGAAAATCAGAGTAAAAATTGTTTTGGAAAAAAGCAAGGTCTTTTTGTTAGGCAAGTGCATAAAATGTTATCGATACAAACAAAAATATCATGTTCATTTGCCATAGTTCCTCTAGCTATCTGCCTAGAAAATACAAATATGTAGAGCTTGGGTCTCCATGTGGAAACAACTAGTGTATCTAAGCTCAAAATTAAGTGTTCCCCGATAAAAAACTTTCAAAACAATAAAGTTCGTTGAAAATATCCGGAAAATACAAACACAGAGGCTGTAGCAATATCTGGGCGTGAGTTAGCCAAAAAAAAACTGGATATTTCCGGTTTCATCCAGTCATATCCGGACAAACTGGTATGGAATTCATATGCAACGGACGGAGAAAATCACAGTACAAATGGTTTTGGAGAGAAGCCAAGTCTTTTCGTTAGGCAAGTGCATAAAATGTCATCGATACAAACAGAAATATGATGCTTGTTTCTCGCAGTTCCTCTAGCTTTCTCCCAGGAAATGCGAATGTGTAGACCTGGTGTCTCCATGTGGAACTAATTACTCTTTCCATGCTCAAAATAAAATGTTCCCAGATAAAAAACATTCCAAACAATAAAGTCCGTTGATACTATCCAGAAAACACAAATACAGACGCTGTA
This sequence comes from Lepus europaeus, assembly GCF_033115175.1. Classification (NCBI taxonomy): domain Eukaryota; kingdom Metazoa; phylum Chordata; class Mammalia; order Lagomorpha; family Leporidae; genus Lepus; species Lepus europaeus. The sequence goes on along the minus strand of NW_026909175.1, from coordinate 121,605 downwards.
GCAATATCTGGGATTGAGTTAGCGAAAACAAAATGGGATATTTCCGGTTTCATCCAGTCATATCCGGACAAAGTGGTGTGGAATTCGTATGCAATGGACTGAGAAAATCACAGTAAAAATGGTTTTGGAGTAAAGCAAAGTCTTTTCGTTAGGCAAGTGCATAAAAAGTCATCTATACAAACAGAAACATCATCTTGGTTTGCCATAGTTCCTCTAGCTTTCTACCTAGAAAATACGAATGAGTAGCGAGGGTGTCTCCATGTGGAACCAATTAATGATTAGACACCTAAAATTAAATGTTCCCTGATAAAAAACATTCAAAACAAAAAAGTCAGTGGATAATATCAGGAATACACATACACAGAGGCTATAGCAATATCTGAGATTGAGTTAGCCAAAACAAAACCAGATATTTCCGGTTTCATCCAGTCATATCCGGACAAAATGGGGTGGAATTCCTATTCAATGGACCGAGAAAATCACAGTAAAAATGGTTTTAGAGAAAAGCAAAGTCTTTTCGTTAGGAAAGTGCATAAAATATCATCTATACAAACAGAAATATCATGTTTGTTTGCTGCAGTTCCCCTAGATTTCTCCCTGGAAAATATGAATGTGTAGAGCTGGCGTCCCCTTGATGAACAAATTAGTGTTTTAATGGTACAAAATTAAATGTTCCCTGAAAAAAACATTCAAATAAATAAAGTCGATCAATAATATCCAGAAAACACAACCACAGAAGATTTCACAACATTTCGGATTGAGTAAACCAAAACACAACCGGATATTTTTGTTTTCATCCAGTCATAACCGGACAAAGTTGTGTAGAATTCGTATGCAATGGCCGAGAAAATCAGAGTAAAAATGGTTTTGAGAAAAGCAAGTCTTTTGTTAGGCAAGTGCATAAAATGTCATCGATACACACAGAAATATCATGTTTTTTTGTCGCAGTTCCTCTAGTTTTCTCACTGGAAAATAGGAATGTGTAGAGCTGGTGTCTCCATGTGGAACCAGTTAGTGTTTCCAAGCACAAAAGTAAATGTTCCCTGATAAAAAACATTCAAAACAATAAAGTGCATTGATAATTTCCGGAAAACACAAACACAGAGGCTGTAGCAATATCTGGGATTGATTTAGGCAAAATACAACCGGATATTTCCCATTTCATGCAGTCATATCCGGACAAAGTGGTGTGGAATTCGTATGCAATGGACAGAGGAAATCAGAATAAAAATGGTTTTGGAGAAAAGCAAAGACTTTTCGTTAGGCAAGTGCATAAAATGTCATCTATACAAACAGAAATATCATGTGTGTTTGTCGCAGTTCCTCTACTTTTCTCACTAGAAAATACGAATGTGTAGAGCTGGTGTCTCCATGTGGAACCAATTAGTGTTTCTATGGTACAAAATTACTGTATCCAAGCCCAAAATTAAATGTTCCCCAATAACAAATATTCAAAACAATAAAGTCTGTTGATAATATCCAGAAAAGACAAACACAGAGGCTCTAGAATTATCTGGGTTTGATTTAGCCAAAAGAAAACCGGATATTTCCGGGTTCATCCAGTCATATCTGGACAAACTGCTGTGGAATTCGTATGCAATGGACCGAGAAAATAAGAGTAAGAATGGTTTTGGAGAAAAGCAAACTCTTTTCATTAGGAAAGTGCATAAAATGTCATCGATACAAACAAAAAATATCATGTTTGTCGCAGTTCCTCTAGCTTTCTTCATAGAAAATACGAATGTGTAGTGCTGTTGCATTCTTGTGGAACGAATCAGTGTTTCCGAGCACAAAATTAAATGTTCCCTGATAAAAACATTCAAAACAATAAAGTCCATGGATAATATGAGGAATACACAAACACAGAGGCTGTAGCAATAGTTGGGATTGAGTTAGCCAAAACAAAACCGGATATTTCCGGTTTCATCCAGTCATATCTGGACAAACTGGTGTGGAGTTCGTATGCAATGGACCGAAAAAATCAAAGTAAAAATGGTTTTGGAGAAAAGCAAAGACTTTTCTTCAGGCAAGTGCATAAAATGTCATTGATACAAACAGAAATATCATGTTTGTTTGCCGAAGTTCCTCTAGCATTCTCCCTAGAAAATACGAATGTGTAGAGCTGGTGTTCCCATGATGAACCAATTAGCGTTTCAGCGGTACAAAATTAAATGTTCCCTAATAAAAACATTCAAAACAATGAAGTTCATCGATAGTATCCAGAAAACAGAAGCACAGAGTCTTTCACAATGTTTCCGATTGAGTTAGCCAAAACACAACCGGATATTTCCGGTTTCATACAGTCATTTCCGGAAAAACTGGTGTGGAATTCGTATGAAATGGACCGAGAAAATCAGAGTAAAAATGGTTTTGTAGAAAAGCAAGTGCATAAAATGTTATCTATACAAACAGAAATATGTTTGTTTGCAGCAGTTCCTCTAGCTTTCTCCCTAGAAAATACAAATGTGTGGAGTGGTGTCCCCATAATGAATCAATTAGTGTTTAAACGGTACAAAGTTAAATGTTCCCTGATAAAAACATTCAAAACAATAAAGTCCCTGGATAATATCAGGAATAAACAAACACAGAGGCTTTCACATTATTTCGGATTGCTTTAGCCAAAACACAACTGGATATTTCTGGTTTCATCCAATCATATCTGGACAAAGTTGTGTTCAATTTGTATGCAAGGGAACGAGAAAATCACAGTAAAAATGGTTTTGGCAAAATGCAAAGTCATTTCGTTAGGCAAGTGCATAAAATGTCATCGATACAAACTGAAATATCATGTTTGTTGGCCGCAGTTCCTCTAGCTTTCTCCCTAGAAAATACGAATGTGCAGAACCGGTGTCTCCTTGTGGAACCAATTAGTGTTTCCAAGCACAAAATTAAATGTCCCTCAATAAAAAACATTCAAAACATAAAGTCTGTTGATAATATCCAGAAAAAGCAACACAGAGGCTATAGCAATATTTCGGATTGAGTTAGCCAAAACACAACCGGATATTTCTGGTTTCATCCAGTCATATCCGGACATACTGCTGTGGAATTCGTATGCACTGGACCGAGAAAATCACAGTAAAAATGGTTTTGGAGAAATGCAAAGTCATTTCCTTACACAAGTGCATAAAATGTCATCGATACAAACAGAAATAACATGTTTGTCTGCTGCAGTTCCTCTAGCAGAGCTGGTGCCCCCATGATGAACCAATTAGCGTTTCAACGGTACAAAATTAAATGTTCCTTAATAAAAACTTTCAAAACAATGATGTCCATTGATAGTATCCAGAAAACAAAAGCACAGAGGCTTTCACAATATTTTGGATTGAGTTAGCCAAAACACAACCCGATATTTCTGGTTTCATCCAGTCATATCTGCACAAACTGGTGTGGATTTGTATGCAATGAACAGAAGAAATCACAGTAAAAATGAATTTGGAGAAAAGCAAAGGCTTTTCGATAGGCAAGTGCATAAAATGACATCTATGGAAACAGAAATATCATGTTTGTTTGCCGCAGTTCCTCTAGCTTTCTCCCTAGAAAATACGAATGTGTAGAGCTGGTGTCTCCATTTGGAACCAATTAGAGATCCCAAGCACAAATTAAATGTTCCCGGATAAAAAACTTTCAAAACAATAAAATCCGTGGATAATATGAGGAATACACGAACACAGAGGCTTTAGCAATATCTGGGTTTGAATTAGCCAAAACAAAATCAGAAATTTCCGGTTTCATCCAGTCATATCTGGATAAACTAGTGTGGAATTCCTATGCAATGGACCAAGAAAATCACAGTACAAATGGTTTTGGAGAAAAGCAAAGTCTTTTCCTTAGGCAAGTACATAAAATGTCATTTATTCAAACAGAAATATCATGTTTGTTTGCCGCAGTTCCTCTAGCTATCTCGCTATAAAATATGAATTTGTAGACTGGTGTCTCCATGTGGAACGAATTAGTGTTTCTAAGGTACAAAATTAAATGTTCCTGATACAAACATTCAAAACAATAAGTCCATCGATAATATCCAGAAAACAAAAACACTGAGCTTGTAGCCATATCTGGGATATAGTAAGCCAAAACACAACAGGATATTTCTGTTTGCATGTAGCCATATCTAGACAAAGTTTGGTGGAATTCGTATGCAATCTACGGAGAAAATCACAGTCAAAATGATTTGGAGAAAAGCAAAGTATTTTCGTTACGCAAGTGCATAAAATGTCATCTGAACAAACAGAAATATCATGTTTGTTTGCCGCAGTTCCTCCAGTTTTCTGCCTAGAAAATACTAATGTGTAGAGCTGGTATCTCCTTGTGGAACCAATTAGTGTTTCCCAACACAAAATTAAATGTTCCCTGATAAAAAAATTCAAAACAATAAAGTCCATTGATAATATCCGGAAAGCGCAAACACAGAGGCTGTCGCAATATCTGAGATTGAGTGACTCAAAACACAAGTGGATGTTTCTGGTTTCATCCGGTCATATCCAGAAAAAGTGGTGTCATCCAGTCATATCTGGATAAACTAGTGTGGAATTCCTATGGAATGGACCGAGAAAATCACAGTACAAATGGTTTTGGAGAAAAGCAAAGTCTTTTCCTTAGGCAAGTACATAAAATGTCATCTATTCAAACAGAAATATCATGTTTGTTTGCCGCAGTTCCTCTAGGTTTCTCCCTAGAAAATAGGAATGTGTAGAGCCGGTGTCTCCAAGTGGAACCAATTAGTGTTTCCCAGCACAAAATTACATATTCCCCGATAAAAACATTCAAAACAATAAAATCCATCAGTAATATCCAGAAAAAACAAACACAGAGGCTGTAGCAATATCTGGGATTGAGTTAGCCAAAACACAACCGGATATTTCTGGTTTCATCCAGTCATATCTGGAAAACGTGAGGTGGAATTCGTATGCAAGGGACCGAGAAAATCACAGTAAAAATGGCTTTGGAGAAAAGCAAAATCTTTACCTTCAGCCACTGCATAAAATGTCACGTATACAAACAGAAATATCATGTTTGCTGCTGTTCCTCTAGCTTTCTCCCTAGAATATACGAATGTGTAGAGCTGGTGTCTCCATGTGGAAGCAATTAGTGTTTCTACGGTACAAAATTAAATATTCCCTGATAAAAATATTCAAAACAGTACAGTGCATCGATAATATCCAGAAAACACAAACACAGAGGTTGTAGCAATATCTGGGATTTAGTTAGCCAAAACACAACCAGATATTTCTGGTTTCATCCAGTCATATCCTGACAAAGTGCGGTGGAATTCGTATGCAATGGACCGAGAAAATCACAGTAAAAATGGTTTTGGAGAAAAGCAAAGTCTTTTCGTTAGGCAAGTGCATGCAATGTCAAGTATACATACATAAATATCATGTTTGTTTGCTGCTGTTCCTCTAGCTTTCTCCCTAGAAAATATGAATATGTAGAGCTGGATTCTCCATGTGGAACCAATTAGTGTTTCCCAGCACAAAATTAAATGTTCACTGATGAAAAACAGTCAAAACCATAAAGTCCGTCGATAGTATCCGGAAAACACAAACACAGAGGCTGTAGCAATATCTGGGATTGAGTTACCCAAAACACAACCAGATATTTCTGGTTTCATCCAGTCATATCTAGAAAACGTGAGGTGGAATCCGTATGCAATCGACCGAGAAACTCACAGTAAAAATGCTTTTGGAGAAAAGCAAAGTCTTTACCTTCGGCCAGTACATAAAATGTCACGTATAAAAAAAGAAATATCATGTTTGTTTGCTGCTGTTCCTCTAGCTTTCTCCCTAGAAAATATGAATATGTAGAGCTGGATTCTCCATGTTGAACCAATTAGTGTTTCCCAGCACAATATTAAATGTTCCCTGATAAAAAACATTCAAAACCATAAAGTCCGTTGATAATATCCGGCAACACAAACACAGGGGCTGTAGCAATATCTGGGATTGAGTAAGCCAAAACACAACCGGATATTTCTGGTTTCATCCAGTCATATCCTGACAAATTGGGGTGTAATTCGTATGCAATGGACCAAGAAAATCACTGTAAAAATAGTTTTGGAGAAAAGCAAAGTCTTTTCGTTAGGCAACTGCATAAAATGTCATCGATACAAACAGAATTATCATGTTTGTTTGTCGCAGTTCCTCTAGCTTTATCCCTAGAAAATACGAAAATGTAGAGCTGGTGTCTCCATGTGGAACCTATTACTGTATCCAAGCTCAAAATAAAATGTTCCCCGATAAAAAACATTCAAAAGAATAAATTACGTTGATAATATCCGGAAAACACAAACACAGAGGTTGTAGTAATGTCTGGGATTGAGTTAGCCTATATAAAACCGGATATTTCTGGTTTCTTCCAGTCATATCCGGACAAAGTGGTTTGAAATTTGTATGCAATGGACTGAAAAAATCAGAGTACAAATGGTTATGGAGAAAAGCAAGGAGTTTTCCTCAGGCTAGTGCATAAAATGTCATCTATACAAACAGATATATCAAGTTTGTTTGCCGCAGTTCCTCTAGCTTTCTCCCTAGAAAATACCAATGTGTAGAGCTGGTGTCCCATGATGAACAAAATAGTGTTTCTAAGAACAACGTTAAAAGTTCCCAGAAAAAAAAAAAACATCCAAAACATTAAAGTCCGTTGGGATAATATCAGGAATACACAAACACAGAGGCTATATCAATATCTGGGTTTGAGTTAGTCAAAACAAAACCGGATATTTCAGATTTCATCCAGTCATATCCGGACAAACTGTTGTGAATTTCCTATGCAATGGACCGAGAGAGTCACAGTAAAAACGGTTTTGGAGTACAGCAAAGTCTTTTCATTAGGCAAGTGCATAAAATGTCATCTATACAAACAGAAATATCATGTTTGTTTGTCGCAGTTTCTCTAGCTTTCTCCCTAGAAAATACAAATGTGTGGAGCTGGTCTCCACATTATGAACCAATTAGTGCTTCTACGGTACAAAATTAAATGTTCCCTGATAAAAGCATTCAAAACAATAAAGTCCATCGAAATATCCAGAAATCGCAAACACAGAGGCTGTCACAATATTTCCCATTGAGTTACCCAAAACACAACCGGATATTTCTGATTTCTTCCAGTCATATCGGCAGAACATGGTGTGGAATTCGTAGGCAATGGACCGAGAAAATCACAGTAAAAATGGTTTTCGAGAAAAGCAAAGTCTTTTTGTTAGGCAAGTGCATAAATGAATCTATAAAAGCAGAAATATCATGTTTGTTTGAGGCAGATCTTCTAGTTTTTCCCCTAGAAAATACGAATGTGTAGAGCTGGTGTCCCGATGATGAACGAATTAGTGTTTCTACGGTACAAAATTAAAAGTTCCCTGAAAAAAAATTTAAAACAACAAAGTCCATCGATAATATCCAGAAAACACAAACACAAAAACTTTCACAATATTGCAAATTGAGTTAACCAAAAGACAACCAGATATTTCTGGTTTCATCCAGTCATATCCGGAAATTCGTTTGGAATTCGAATGCAATGGACCAAGAAAATCAGAGTAAAAATGGTTGTGGAGAAAAGGCATGTCTTTTCGTTAGGCAAGTGAATAAAATGTCATGTATACAAGCAGAAATATCATGTTTGTTTGTCGCAGTTCCTCTAGCTTTCTCACTAGAAAATACAAATGTGTAGAGCTGGTGTTTACATGTGGAACTATTTAGTGTTTCCAAGCACTAAATTAAATGTTCCCTGATTAAAAAAAAAAAACATTCAAAACAATAACATCCGTGGATAATATCAGGAATACACAAACACAGAGGCTGTAGCAATATCTGGGATTGAGTTAGCCTAAATAAAACCGGTATTTTCCAGTTTCGTCCAGTCATATCCAGATAAACTGGTGTGGTGTTCATATGCAATGGACCGAGAAAATCACAGTAAAAAAGGTTTTGGAGAAAAGCAAAGTCATTTCGTTAGGCAAGTGCATAAAATGTCATCACACAAACAGAAATATCATGTTTGTTTGTCGCAGTTCCTCTAGCTTTCTCCATAGAAAATACGAATGTGTAGAGCAGGTGTATCCTTGTGGAAGCAATTAGTGTTTCCAAGCACAAAATTAAATGTTCACTGACAAAAAATTTTCAAAACAATGAAGTCCCTGGATAATATCCAGAAAACACAAACACAGAGGCTTTCACAATATTTCAGATTGAGTTAGCCAAAACACAACCGGATATTTCTGGTTTCATCCAGTCATATCCGGACAAAGTGGTGTGGAATTCCTAGGCAATGTACCGAGAAAATCACAGTAAAAATGGTTTTGGAGAAAAGCAAAGTCTTTTCCTTAGGCAAGTGCATAAAATGTCATCTATACAAACAGACATATCATGTTTGTTTGTTGCAGTTCTCTAGCTTTCTCCCTAGAAAATACGAATGTGTAGAGCTGGTGTCTCCATGTGGAATCAATTAGTGTTTCTATGGTACAAAATTAAATATTCCCTGACAAAAAACATTCAAAACAATAAAGCACGTCGATAATATCCAAAACACACAAACACAGAGGTTGTAGCAATATCTGGTATTTAGTAAGCCGAAACACAACAGGATATTTCTTGTTTCATCCAGGCATATACGGACAAAATGGTGTGGAGTTCATATGCCTTGGACCGAGAAAATCACAGTAAAAATGGTTTTTGAGAAAAGCAAAGTCTTTTCGTTACTCAAGTGCATAAAATGTCATCTATATAAACAGAAATATGATATTTGTTTGCCACAGTTCCTGTAGCTTTCTCCTTTGAATATATGAATGTGTAGAGCTGGTGTCTCCATGTGGATCCTATTAGTGTTTCTACAGTACAAAATTTAATGTTCCCTGATAAAAGCATTCAAAACAATAAAATTCATCGACAATATCCAGAAAACACAAACACAGAAGCTGTAGCAATATCTGGTATTTAGTAAGCCGAAACACAACAGGATATTTCTTGTTTCATCCAGGCATATCCGGACAAAATGATGTGGAGTTCATATGCCTGGGACCGAGAAAATCACAGTAAAAATGGTCTTTGAGAAAAGCAAAGTCTTTTCTTTAGGCAAGTGCAAAAAATGTCATCTATACAAACAGAAATATCATGTTTGTTTGTCACAGTTTTTCTAGATTTCTCCCTAGAAAATACGTATTTGTAGAGCTGGTGTCTCCATGTGGATCCTATTAGTGTTTCTACAGTACAAAATTAAATGTTCCCTGAAAAAATTTTCAAAACAATAAATACATCGATAATATCCAGAAAACACAAACACAGAGGCTTTCACAATATCTGGGACTGAGTTAGCCAAAACACAACCGGATAATTCTGGTTTCATCCAGTCATATCCGGACAAAGTGGTGTGGAATTCGTATGAAATCGACGGAGAAAATCGCAGTAAAAATGGTTTTAGAGAAAAGCAAAGTCTTTTCCATAGGCAAGTGCATAAAATGTCATCGATACAAACAGAAATATCATGTTTGTTTCCCGCACGTTCATCTAGCTTTCTTCCTAGAAAATACGAATGTGTACACTGGTGTCTCCATGTAGAAGCCATTAGTGTTTCCAAACACAAAATTAAATGTTTCCTGATAAAAGCATTCAAAACAATAAAGTCTGTCGATAATATCCAAAAAACACAAACACAGAGGCTGTAGCAATATCTGGGATTGAGTTAGGCAAAACACAACTGGATATTTGTGTTTTCATCGAGTCACATCCGCACAAAGAAGTGTGGAGTTCATATGCCTTGGACCGAGAAAATTTCAGTAAAAATTGTTTTGTAGAAAAGCAAAGTCTTTTTGTTAGGCAAGTGCATAAAATGTCATCCATACAAACAGATATATCATGTTTCTTTGTCACAGAAACTCTAGCTTTCTCTCTAGAAAATACGAATGTGTACAGCTGGTGTCTCCATGTGGAACCAATTAGTGTTTCCATGGTGCAAAATTAAATGTTCCCTGATAAAAATATTCAAAACAATAAAGCATGTTGATAATGTCCAGAAAACACAAACACAGAGGATTTCACAATATCTGGGATATAGCAAGCCAAAACACAACCGGATATTTCTGGTTTCATCCAGTCATATTTGGACAAACTGGTGTGGAATTCGTATGCGATGGAAGGAGAAAATCACAGAAAAATGGTTGTGGAGTAAAGCAAAGTCTTTTTGTTAGGCAAGTGCATAAAATGTCATCGATACAAACAGAAATATCATGTTTGTTTGCCGCAGTTCATCTAGCTTTCTCCCTAGGAAATACGAATGTGTAGAGCTGGTGTCTGCATGTGGAACCAATTAGTGTTTGCAAGCACAAAATGAAATGTTCACTGATAGAAAACATTGAAAATAATAAAGTCCATGTATAATATGAGGAATACACAAACACAGAGGCTGTAGCAATATCTGGGATTGAGTTAGCCAAAACACAACCGGATACTTCTGCTTTCATCCAGTCATATCTGCGCAAAGTGGGGTGGAATTCGTATGCAATAGATTGAGAATATTACAGTAAAAATGGTTTTGGAGAATAGCAAAGACTTTTCATTAGGCAAGTGCATAAAATGTCATGTATACAAACAGAAATATCATGTTTGTTTGCCGCAGTTCCTCTAGCTTTCTCTCTAGAAAATACGAATGTGTAGAGCTGGTGTCTCCATGTGGAACCAATTAGTGTTCCCATGACAAAATTAAATGTTACCTGATAAAAACATTCAAAACAAAAAAAAGTGTGTTGATAATATCCAGAAAACAAAAACATTGAGGCTGTAGGCATATCTAGGATATAGTTAGCCAAAACAGAACCGCATATTTCTGTTTTCATCCAGACATATTTGGTCAAAGTGGTGTCGAATTCGGATGCAATGGACCGAGAAAATTACAGTAAGAAAGTTTTTGGAGAAAAGCAATGTCTTTTCCTTTGGCCAGTGCAAAAAATGTCATGTATACCAACAGAAATATCATGTTTGTTTGCCGCAGTTCCTCTAGCTTTCTCCCTGGAAAATACAAATGTGTAGAGCTGGTGTCTCCTTGTGGAACCAATTCGTGTTTCTACGGTACAAAATTAAATGTACCCTGATAACAGCATTCAAAACAATAAAGTCCGTCTATAATATGCAGAAAACACAAACATGGCGGCTGTAGCCATATCTGGGATACAGTAAGCCAAAACACAAAAGGATATTTCTGGTTGCATGCAGCCATATCCGGAAATAGTTTGGTGGAATTCGTATGCAATGGACCGAGAAAATCACAGTAAAAATGGTTCGGAGAAAAGCAAAGTCTTTTTGTTAGGCAAGTGCATAAAATGACATCTATACAAACAGAAATATCATGTTTGTTTGCCGCAGTTCCTCTCGCTTTCTCCCTAGAAAATACGAATGTGTAGAGCTGGTGTCTCCATGTGGAACCAATTAGTGTTCCTACGGTACAAAATAAATTTTCCTGATAAAAACATTCAAAACAGCAAAGTCCATCGATAATATACATAAAACACAAACACAGAGGCTGTAGCAATACCTGGGATATAGTAAGCCAAAACACAACCGGATATTTCTGGTTTCATTCAGTCATATCCGGACAAAGTGGTATGCAATTTGGATGCAATGGACAGAGAAAATCACAATTAAAATTGTTGGGGAAACGCAAAGTTTTTTTGTTAGGCTAGTGCAGAATGTGTCATCTATACATACAGAAATATGATGTTTGTTTGCTGCAGTTCCTCTAGCTTTCTCCCTAGAAAATACGAATGTGTAGAGCTGGTGTCTCCATGTGGATCAAATTAGTGTTTCTACGGTACAAAATTAAATCTTCCCTGCTAAAAACATTCAAAACAATAAAGCACATCGCTAAAATCCAAAAAACACAAACACAGAGGCTGTAGCAATATCTGGGATTGAGTTAGCCAAAAGAAAACCGTATATTTCTGGTTTCATCCAGTCATATCCGGACAAAGTGGAGTGGAATTCGTATGCAATGGTCCGAGGAAATCTCAGTAAAAATGGTTTTGGAGAAAAGCAAAGTCTTTTCGTTAGGCAAGTGCATAAAATGTCATCTATACAAACAGAAATATCATGTTTGTTTGCCGCAGTTCCTCTAGCTTCGTCCCTAGAAAATACAAATGTGTAGAGCTGGTGTCTCCATGTGGAAGCAATTATTGTTTCCCAGCACAAAATTAAATGTTCCCTGATAAAAATATTCAAAACAATAAAGCATGTTGATAATGTCCAGAAAACACAAACACAGAGGATTTCACAATATCTGGGATATAGCAAGCCAAAACACAACCGGATATTTCTGGTTTCATCCAGTCATATTTGGACAAACTGGTGTGGAATTCGTATGCGATGGAAGGAGAAAATCACAGAAAAATGGTTGTGGAGTAAAGCAAAGTCTTTTTGTTAGGCAAGTGCATAAAATGTCATCGATACAAACAGAAATATCATGTTTGTTTGCCGCAGTTCATCTAGCTTTCTCCCTAGGAAATACGAATGTGTAGAGCTGGTGTCTGCATGTGGAACCAATTAGTGTTTGCAAGCACAAAATGAAATGTTCACTGATAGAAAACATTGAAAATAATAAAGTCCATGTATAATATGAGGAATACACAAACACAGAGGCTGTAGCAATATCTGGGATTGAGTTAGCCAAAACACAACCGGATACTTCTGCTTTCATCCAGTCATATCTGCGCAAAGTGGGGTGGAATTCGTATGCAATAGATTGAGAATATTACAGTAAAAATGGTTTTGGAGAATAGCAAAGACTTTTCATTAGGCAAGTGCATAAAATGTCATGTATACAAACAGAAATATCATGTTTGTTTGCCGCAGTTCCTCTAGCTTTCTCTCTAGAAAATACGAATGTGTAGAGCTGGTGTCTCCATGTGGAACCAATTAGTGTTCCCATGACAAAATTAAATGTTACCTGATAAAAACATTCAAAACAAAAAAAAGTGTGTTGATAATATCCAGAAAACAAAAACATTGAGGCTGTAGGCATATCTAGGATATAGTTAGCCAAAACAGAACCGCATATTTCTGTTTTCATCCAGACATATTTGGTCAAAGTGGTGTCGAATTCGGATGCAATGGACCGAGAAAATTACAGTAAGAAAGTTTTTGGAGAAAAGCAATGTCTTTTCCTTTGGCCAGTGCAAAAAATGTCATGTATACCAACAGAAATATCATGTTTGTTTGCCGCAGTTCCTCTAGCTTTCTCCCTGGAAAATACAAATGTGTAGAGCTGGTGTCTCCTTGTGGAACCAATTCGTGTTTCTACGGTACAAAATTAAATGTACCCTGATAACAGCATTCAAAACAATAAAGTCCGTCTATAATATGCAGAAAACACAAACATGGCGGCTGTAGCCATATCTGGGATACAGTAAGCCAAAACACAAAAGGATATTTCTGGTTGCATGCAGCCATATCCGGAAATAGTTTGGTGGAATTCGTATGCAATGGACCGAGAAAATCACAGTAAAAATGGTTCGGAGAAAAGCAAAGTCTTTTTGTTAGGCAAGTGCATAAAATGACATCTATACAAACAGAAATATCATGTTTGTTTGCCGCAGTTCCTCTCGCTTTCTCCCTAGAAAATACGAATGTGTAGAGCTGGTGTCTCCATGTGGAACCAATTAGTGTTCCTACGGTACAAAATAAATTTTCCTGATAAAAACATTCAAAACAGCAAAGTCCATCGATAATATACATAAAACACAAACACAGAGGCTGTAGCAATACCTGGGATATAGTAAGCCAAAACACAACCGGATATTTCTGGTTTCATTCAGTCATATCCGGACAAAGTGGTATGCAATTTGGATGCAATGGACAGAGAAAATCACAATTAAAATTGTTGGGGAAACGCAAAGTTTTTTTGTTAGGCTAGTGCAGAATGTGTCATCTATACATACAGAAATATGATGTTTGTTTGCTGCAGTTCCTCTAGCTTTCTCCCTAGAAAATACGAATGTGTAGAGCTGGTGTCTCCATGTGGATCAAATTAGTGTTTCTACGGTACAAAATTAAATCTTCCCTGCTAAAAACATTCAAAACAATAAAGCACATCGCTAAAATCCAAAAAACACAAACACAGAGGCTGTAGCAATATCTGGGATTGAGTTAGCCAAAAGAAAACCGTATATTTCTGGTTTCATCCAGTCATATCCGGACAAAGTGGAGTGGAATTCGTATGCAATGGTCCGAGGAAATCTCAGTAAAAATGGTTTTGGAGAAAAGCAAAGTCTTTTCGTTAGGCAAGTGCATAAAATGTCATCTATACAAACAGAAATATCATGTTTGTTTGCCGCAGTTCCTCTAGCTTCGTCCCTAGAAAATACAAATGTGTAGAGCTGGTGTCTCCATGTGGAAGCAATTATTGTTTCCCAGCACAAAATTAAATGTTCCCTGATAAAAACATTCAAAACAATAAAGCACGTCGATAATAGCCAAAAAATAATATGCAGAGCTGGTGTCTCCATGTGGAACCAATTACTGTATCCAAGCTCAATATGAAATGTTCCGCGATAAAAAACATGCAAAACAATAAAGTCCTTGATAATATCCAGAAAACACAAACACAGAGGCTGTAGCAATATCTGGGATTGAGTTAGCCAAAACAAAACAGGATATTTCTCGGTTCAACCAGTCATACCCGGTAAATTGGTGTGGAATTCATATGCAATGGACTGAGAAAATCACAGTACAAATGGTTTTGGAGAAAAGCAAAGTCTCTTCGTTAGGCAAGTGCATAAAATGTCATCTATACACACAGAAATATCTTGTTTGTTTGTCGCAGTTCCTCTAACTTTCTCCCTAGAAAATAATATGCAGAGCTGGTGTCTCCATGTGGAACCAATTACTGTATCCAAGCTCAATATGAAATGTTCCGCGATAAAAAACATGCAAAACAATAAAGTCCTTGATAATATCCAGAAAACACAAACACAGAGGCTGTAGCAATATCTGGGATTGAGTTAGCCAAAACAAAAACAGATATTTCTGGGTTCATCCAGTCATATCCGGTGAACGGGTGTGGAATTCATATGCAATGGACCGAGAAAATCACAGTACAAATGGTTTTGGAGAAAAGCAAAGTCTTTTCATTAGGCAAGGACATAGAATGTCATCTATACCAACAGAAATATCATGTGTGTTTGTCGCATTTCCTCTAGCTTTCTCACTAGAAAATACAAATGCGTAGAGCTGGTGTCTCCATTTGGCACCCATTAGTGTTTCCAAGCACAAAATTAAATGTTCCCTGATAAAAAAACTTTGAAAACAATAAAGTACATGGATAATATCTGGAATACACAAACACAGAGGCTTTCACAATATTTCGGATTGAGTTAGCCAAAAAATACCGGATATTTCAGGTTTAATCCAGGCATATCCGGAAAAACTGGTGTGGAATTCGTATGCAATGGACCGAGGAAATCAGAGTAAAAATGGTTTTGGAGAAAAGCAATGTCTTTTGGTTAGTCCAGTGCATAAAATGTCATCTATAGAAACAGAAATATCATGTTTGTTTGCCGCAGTTCCTCTAGCTTTCTCCCTAGAAAATACGAATGTGTAGAGCTGGTGTTCCCATGATAAACCAATTAGTGTTTCAACGGTAAGAAATTAAATGTTCCCTGATAAAAACATTCAAAACAATAAAGTCCATCGATAGTATCCAGAAAACACAAACAGAGAGGCTTTCACAATATGTAGGATTGAGTTAGACAAAAAAAAGCATATATTTCTGGTTTAATCCAGTCATACCCGGACAAAGTGGTGTGGAATTCATATGCAATGGACTGAGAAAATCACAGTAAAAATGGTTTTGGAGAAGAGCAAAGTCTTTTCGTTAGGCAAGTGCATAAAATGTTATCTATACAAACAGAAATATAATGTTTGTTTCCCGAATTTCCTCTAGCTTTCTCCCTAGAAAATACGAATGTGTAGAGCTGGTGTCTGCATGTGGAACCAATTAGTGTTTGCAAGCACAAAATGAAATGTTCACTGATAGAAAACATTGAAAATAATAAAGTCCATGTATAATATGAGGAATACACAAACACAGAGGCTGTAGCAATATCTGGGATTGAGTTAGCCAAAACACAACCGGATACTTCTGCTTTCATCCAGTCATATCTGCGCAAAGTGGGGTGGAATTCGTATGCAATAGATTGAGAATATTACAGTAAAAATGGTTTTGGAGAATAGCAAAGACTTTTCATTAGGCAAGTGCATAAAATGTCATGTATACAAACAGAAATATCATGTTTGTTTGCCGCAGTTCCTCTAGCTTTCTCTCTAGAAAATACGAATGTGTAGAGCTGGTGTCTCCATGTGGAACCAATTAGTGTTCCCATGACAAAATTAAATGTTACCTGATAAAAACATTCAAAACAAAAAAAAGTGTGTTGATAATATCCAGAAAACAAAAACATTGAGGCTGTAGGCATATCTAGGATATAGTTAGCCAAAACAGAACCGCATATTTCTGTTTTCATCCAGACATATTTGGTCAAAGTGGTGTCGAATTCGGATGCAATGGACCGAGAAAATTACAGTAAGAAAGTTTTTGGAGAAAAGCAATGTCTTTTCCTTTGGCCAGTGCAAAAAATGTCATGTATACCAACAGAAATATCATGTTTGTTTGCCGCAGTTCCTCTAGCTTTCTCCCTGGAAAATACAAATGTGTAGAGCTGGTGTCTCCTTGTGGAACCAATTCGTGTTTCTACGGTACAAAATTAAATGTACCCTGATAACAGCATTCAAAACAATAAAGTCCGTCTATAATATGCAGAAAACACAAACATGGCGGCTGTAGCCATATCTGGGATACAGTAAGCCAAAACACAAAAGGATATTTCTGGTTGCATGCAGCCATATCCGGAAATAGTTTGGTGGAATTCGTATGCAATGGACCGAGAAAATCACAGTAAAAATGGTTCGGAGAAAAGCAAAGTCTTTTTGTTAGGCAAGTGCATAAAATGACATCTATACAAACAGAAATATCATGTTTGTTTGCCGCAGTTCCTCTCGCTTTCTCCCTAGAAAATACGAATGTGTAGAGCTGGTGTCTCCATGTGGAACCAATTAGTGTTCCTACGGTACAAAATAAATTTTCCTGATAAAAACATTCAAAACAGCAAAGTCCATCGATAATATACATAAAACACAAACACAGAGGCTGTAGCAATACCTGGGATATAGTAAGCCAAAACACAACCGGATATTTCTGGTTTCATTCAGTCATATCCGGACAAAGTGGTATGCAATTTGGATGCAATGGACAGAGAAAATCACAATTAAAATTGTTGGGGAAACGCAAAGTTTTTTTGTTAGGCTAGTGCAGAATGTGTCATCTATACATACAGAAATATGATGTTTGTTTGCTGCAGTTCCTCTAGCTTTCTCCCTAGAAAATACGAATGTGTAGAGCTGGTGTCTCCATGTGGATCAAATTAGTGTTTCTACGGTACAAAATTAAATCTTCCCTGCTAAAAACATTCAAAACAATAAAGCACATCGCTAAAATCCAAAAAACACAAACACAGAGGCTGTAGCAATATCTGGGATTGAGTTAGCCAAAAGAAAACCGTATATTTCTGGTTTCATCCAGTCATATCCGGACAAAGTGGAGTGGAATTCGTATGCAATGGTCCGAGGAAATCTCAGTAAAAATGGTTTTGGAGAAAAGCAAAGTCTTTTCGTTAGGCAAGTGCATAAAATGTCATCTATACAAACAGAAATATCATGTTTGTTTGCCGCAGTTCCTCTAGCTTCGTCCCTAGAAAATACAAATGTGTAGAGCTGGTGTCTCCATGTGGAAGCAATTATTGTTTCCCAGCACAAAATTAAATGTTCCCTGATAAAAACATTCAAAACAATAAAGCACGTCGATAATAGCCAAAAAATAATATGCAGAGCTGGTGTCTCCATGTGGAACCAATTACTGTATCCAAGCTCAATATGAAATGTTCCGCGATAAAAAACATGCAAAACAATAAAGTCCTTGATAATATCCAGAAAACACAAACACAGAGGCAGTAGCAATATCTGGGATTGAGTTAGCCAAAACAAAACAGGATATTTCTCGGTTCAACCAGTCATACCCGGTAAATTGGTGTGGAATTCATATGCAATGGACTGAGAAAATCACAGTACAAATGGTTTTGGAGAAAAGCAAAGTCTCTTCGTTAGGCAAGTGCATAAAATGTCATCTATACACACAGAAATATCTTGTTTGTTTGTCGCAGTTCCTCTAACTTTCTCCCTAGAAAATAATATGCAGAGCTGGTGTCTCCATGTGGAACCAATTACTGTATCCAAGCTCAATATGAAATGTTCCGCGATAAAAAACATGCAAAACAATAAAGTCCTTGATAATATCCAGAAAACACAAACACAGAGGCTGTAGCAATATCTGGGATTGAGTTAGCCAAAACAAAAACAGATATTTCTGGGTTCATCCAGTCATATCCGGTGAACGGGTGTGGAATTCATATGCAATGGACCGAGAAAATCACAGTACAAATGGTTTTGGAGAAAAGCAAAGTCTTTTCATTAGGCAAGGACATAGAATGTCATCTATACCAACAGAAATATCATGTGTGTTTGTCGCATTTCCTCTAGCTTTCTCACTAGAAAATACAAATGCGTAGAGCTGGTGTCTCCATTTGGCACCCATTAGTGTTTCCAAGCACAAAATTAAATGTTCCCTGATAAAAAAACTTTGAAAACAATAAAGTACATGGATAATATCTGGAATACACAAACACAGAGGCTTTCACAATATTTCGGATTGAGTTAGCCAAAAAATACCGGATATTTCAGGTTTAATCCAGGCATATCCGGAAAAACTGGTGTGGAATTCGTATGCAATGGACCGAGGAAATCAGAGTAAAAATGGTTTTGGAGAAAAGCAATGTCTTTTGGTTAGTCCAGTGCATAAAATGTCATCTATAGAAACAGAAATATCATGTTTGTTTGCCGCAGTTCCTCTAGCTTTCTCCCTAGAAAATACGAATGTGTAGAGCTGGTGTTCCCATGATAAACCAATTAGTGTTTCAACGGTAAGAAATTAAATGTTCCCTGATAAAAACATTCAAAACAATAAAGTCCATCGATAGTATCCAGAAAACACAAACAGAGAGGCTTTCACAATATGTAGGATTGAGTTAGACAAAAAAAAGCATATATTTCTGGTTTAATCCAGTCATACCCGGACAAAGTGGTGTGGAATTCATATGCAATGGACTGAGAAAATCACAGTAAAAATGGTTTTGGAGAAAAGCAAAGTCTTTTCGTTAGGCAAGTGCATAAAATGTTATCTATACAAACAGAAATATAATGTTTGTTTCCCGAATTTCCTCTAGCTTTCTCCCTAGAAAATACGAATGTGTAGAGCTGGTGTCTGCATGTGGAACCAATTAGTGTTTGCAAGCACAAAATGAAATGTTCACTGATAGAAAACATTGAAAATAATAAAGTCCATGTATAATATGAGGAATACACAAACACAGAGGCTGTAGCAATATCTGGGATTGAGTTAGCCAAAACACAACCGGATACTTCTGGTTTCATCCAGTCATATCTGCGCAAAGTGGGGTGGAATTCGTATGCAATAGATTGAGAATATTACAGTAAAAATGGTTTTGGAGAATAGCAAAGACTTTTCATTAGGCAAGTGCATAAAATGTCATGTATACAAACAGAAATATCATGTTTGTTTGCCGCAGTTCCTCTAGCTTTCTCTCTAGAAAATACGAATGTGTAGAGCTGGTGTCTCCATGTGGAACCAATTAGTGTTCCCATGACAAAATTAAATGTTACCTGATAAAAACATTCAAAACAAAAAAAAGTGTGTTGATAATATCCA
Organism: Lepus europaeus; assembly: GCF_033115175.1. Classification (NCBI taxonomy): domain Eukaryota; kingdom Metazoa; phylum Chordata; class Mammalia; order Lagomorpha; family Leporidae; genus Lepus; species Lepus europaeus. The sequence goes on along the minus strand of NW_026909175.1, from coordinate 101,733 downwards.
GAAAACAAAAACATTGAGGCTGTAGGCATATCTAGGATATAGTTAGCCAAAACAGAACCGCATATTTCTGTTTTCATCCAGACATATTTGGTCAAAGTGGTGTCGAATTCGGATGCAATGGACCGAGAAAATTACAGTAAGAAACTTTTTGGAGAAAAGCAATGTCTTTTCCTTTGGCCAGTGCATAAAATGTCATGTATACCAACAGAAATATCATGTTTGTTTGCCGCAGTTCCTCTAGCTTTCTCCCTGGAAAATACAAATGTGTAGAGCTGGTGTCTCCTTGTGGAACCAATTCGTGTTTCTACGGTACAAAATTAAATGTACCCTGATAACAGCATTCAAAACAATAAAGTCCGTCTATAATATGCAGAAAACACAAACATGGCGGCTGTAGCCATATCTGGGATACAGTAAGCCAAAACACAAAAGGATATTTCTGGTTGCATGCAGCCATATCCGGAAATAGTTTGGTGGAATTCGTATGCAATGGACCGAGAAAATCACAGTAAAAATGGTTCGGAGAAAAGCAAAGTCTTTTTGTTAGGCAAGTGCATAAAATGACATCTATACAAACAGAAATATCATGTTTGTTTGCCGCAGTTCCTCTCGCTTTCTCCCTAGAAAATACGAATGTGTAGAGCTGGTGTCTCCATGTGGAACCAATTAGTGTTCCTACGGTACAAAATAAATTTTCCTGATAAAAACATTCAAAACAGCAAAGTCCATCGATAATATACATAAAACACAAACACAGAGGCTGTAGCAATACCTGGGATATAGTAAGCCAAAACACAACCGGATATTTCTGGTTTCATTCAGTCATATCCGGACAAAGTGGTATGCAATTTGGATGCAATGGACAGAGAAAATCACAATTAAAATTGTTGGGGAAACGCAAAGTTTTTTTGTTAGGCTAGTGCAGAATGTGTCATCTATACATACAGAAATATGATGTTTGTTTGCTGCAGTTCCTCTAGCTTTCTCCCTAGAAAATACGAATGTGTAGAGCTGGTGTCTCCATGTGGATCAAATTAGTGTTTCTACGGTACAAAATTAAATCTTCCCTGCTAAAAACATTCAAAACAATAAAGCACATCGCTAAAATCCAAAAAACACAAACACAGAGGCTGTAGCAATATCTGGGATTGAGTTAGCCAAAAGAAAACCGTATATTTCTGGTTTCATCCAGTCATATCCGGACAAAGTGGAGTGGAATTCGTATGCAATGGTCCGAGGAAATCTCAGTAAAAATGGTTTTGGAGAAAAGCAAAGTCTTTTCGTTAGGCAAGTGCATAAAATGTCATCTATACAAACAGAAATATCATGTTTGTTTGCCGCAGTTCCTCTAGCTTCGTCCCTAGAAAATACAAATGTGTAGAGCTGGTGTCTCCATGTGGAAGCAATTATTGTTTCCCAGCACAAAATTAAATGTTCCCTGATAAAAACATTCAAAACAATAAAGCACGTCGATAATAGCCAAAAAATAATATGCAGAGCTGGTGTCTCCATGTGGAACCAATTACTGTATCCAAGCTCAATATGAAATGTTCCGCGATAAAAAACATGCAAAACAATAAAGTCCTTGATAATATCCAGAAAACACAAACACAGAGGCTGTAGCAATATCTGGGATTGAGTTAGCCAAAACAAAACAGGATATTTCTCGGTTCAACCAGTCATACCCGGTAAATTGGTGTGGAATTCATATGCAATGGACTGAGAAAATCACAGTACAAATGGTTTTGGAGAAAAGCAAAGTCTCTTCGTTAGGCAAGTGCATAAAATGTCATCTATACACACAGAAATATCTTGTTTGTTTGTCGCAGTTCCTCTAACTTTCTCCCTAGAAAATAATATGCAGAGCTGGTGTCTCCATGTGGAACCAATTACTGTATCCAAGCTCAATATGAAATGTTCCGCGATAAAAAACATGCAAAACAATAAAGTCCTTGATAATATCCAGAAAACACAAACACAGAGGCTGTAGCAATATCTGGGATTGAGTTAGCCAAAACAAAAACAGATATTTCTGGGTTCATCCAGTCATATCCGGTGAACGGGTGTGGAATTCATATGCAATGGACCGAGAAAATCACAGTACAAATGGTTTTGGAGAAAAGCAAAGTCTTTTCATTAGGCAAGGACATAGAATGTCATCTATACCAACAGAAATATCATGTGTGTTTGTCGCATTTCCTCTAGCTTTCTCACTAGAAAATACAAATGCGTAGAGCTGGTGTCTCCATTTGGCACCCATTAGTGTTTCCAAGCACAAAATTAAATGTTCCCTGATAAAAAAACTTTGAAAACAATAAAGTACATGGATAATATCTGGAATACACAAACACAGAGGCTTTCACAATATTTCGGATTGAGTTAGCCAAAAAATACCGGATATTTCAGGTTTAATCCAGGCATATCCGGAAAAACTGGTGTGGAATTCGTATGCAATGGACCGAGGAAATCAGAGTAAAAATGGTTTTGGAGAAAAGCAATGTCTTTTGGTTAGTCCAGTGCATAAAATGTCATCTATAGAAACAGAAATATCATGTTTGTTTGCCGCAGTTCCTCTAGCTTTCTCCCTAGAAAATACGAATGTGTAGAGCTGGTGTTCCCATGATAAACCAATTAGTGTTTCAACGGTAAGAAATTAAATGTTCCCTGATAAAAACATTCAAAACAATAAAGTCCATCGATAGTATCCAGAAAACACAAACAAAGAGGCTTTCACAATATGTAGGATTGAGTTAGACAAAAAAAAGCATATATTTCTGGTTTAATCCAGTCATACCCGGACAAAGTGGTGTGGAATTCATATGCAATGGACTGAGAAAATCACAGTAAAAATGGTTTTGGAGAAAAGCAAAGTCTTTTCGTTAGGCAAGTGCATAAAATGTTATCTATACAAACAGAAATATAATGTTTGTTTCCCGAATTTCCTCTAGCTTTCTCCCTAGAAAATACGAATGTGTAGAGCTGGTGTCTGCATGTGGAACCAATTAGTGTTTGCAAGCACAAAATGAAATGTTCACTGATAGAAAACATTGAAAATAATAAAGTCCATGTATAATATGAGGAATACACAAACACAGAGGCTGTAGCAATATCTGGGATTGAGTTAGCCAAAACACAACCGGATACTTCTGGTTTCATCCAGTCATATCTGCGCAAAGTGGGGTGGAATTCGTATGCAATAGATTGAGAATATTACAGTAAAAATGGTTTTGGAGAATAGCAAAGACTTTTCATTAGGCAAGTGCATAAAATGTCATGTATACAAACAGAAATATCATGTTTGTTTGCCGCAGTTCCTCTAGCTTTCTCTCTAGAAAATACGAATGTGTAGAGCTGGTGTCTCCATGTGGAACCAATTAGTGTTCCCATGACAAAATTAAATGTTACCTGATAAAAACATTCAAAACAAAAAAAAAGTGTGTTGATAATATCCAGAAAACAAAAACATTGAGGCTGTAGGCATATCTAGGATATAGTTAGCCAAAACAGAACCGCATATTTCTGTTTTCATCCAGACATATTTGGTCAAAGTGGTGTCGAATTCGGATGCAATGGACCGAGAAAATTACAGTAAGAAAGTTTTTGGAGAAAAGCAATGTCTTTTCCTTTGGCCAGTGCATAAAATGTCATGTATACCAACAGAAATATCATGTTTGTTTGCCGCAGTTCCTCTAGCTTTCTCCCTGGAAAATACAAATGTGTAGAGCTGGTGTCTCCTTGTGGAACCAATTCGTGTTTCTACGGTACAAAATTAAATGTACCCTGATAACAGCATTCAAAACAATAAAGTCCGTCTATAATATGCAGAAAACACAAACACGGCGGCTGTAGCCATATCTGGGATACAGTAAGCCAAAACACAAAAGGATATTTCTGGTTGCATGCAGCCATATCCGGAAATAGTTTGGTGGAATTCGTATGCAATGGACCGAGAAAATCACAGTAAAAATGGTTCGGAGAAAAGCAAAGTCTTTTTGTTAGGCAAGTGCATAAAATGACATCTATACAAACAGAAATATCATGTTTGTTTGCCGCAGTTCCTCTCGCTTTCTCCCCAGAAAATACGAATGTGTAGAGCTGGTGTCTCCATGTGGAACCAATTAGTGTTCCTACGGTACAAAATTAAATGTTCCCTGATAAAAACATTCAAAAGAAAAAAAAGTGTGTTGATAATATCCAGAAAACAAAAACATTGAGGCTGTAGGCATATCTAGGATATAGTTAGCCAAAACAGAACCGCATATTTCTGTTTTCATCCGGACATATTTGGTCAAAGTGGTGTCGAATTCGGATGCAATGGACCGAGAAAATTACAGTAAGAAAGTTTTTGGAGAAAAGCAATGTCTTTTCCTTCAGCCAGTGCATAAAATGTCATGTATACCAACAGAAATATCATGTTTGTTTTTCGCAGTTCCTCTAGCTTTCTCCCTAGAAAATGCGATTGTGTAGATCTGGTGTCTCCATGTGGAACCAATTACTGTTTCCAAGCACAAAATTAAATTTTCCCTGATAACAAACATTCAAAACAATAACGTCCGTGCAATATCAGGAATACACAAACACAGAGGCTGTAGCAATACCTGCGATTGAGTGACCCAAAACAAAACTGGATATTTCCGGTTTCATCCGTCATATCCGGACAAACTGGTGTGGAATTCTTATGCAATTGGCTGAGAAAATCAGAGTAAAAATGGTTTTGGAGAAAAACAAAGTCTTTTCCTTTGGCCAGTGCATAAAATGTCATCTATAAAAACAGAAATATCTTGTTTTTTCCACAGTTCCTGTAGCTTTCTCTCTAGAAAATACGAATGTGTAGAGCTGGTGTCTCCATGTGGAACCAACTACTGTATCCAAGACCAAAATTAAATGATCCCAGATAACGAATATTCAAAACAATAAAGTCCGTTATAATGTCCAGAAAACACAAACGCCGAGGCTGTAGCAGTATCTGGGATTGAGATACCCAAAACAGAACCTTACATTTCTATTTTCATCCAGTCAAATCCGGACAAACTGGTGTGGAATTCGTATGCAATGGACTGAGAAAATCAGAGTAAAAATGGTTTTGGAGAAAAACAAAGTCTTTTCCTTTGGCCAGTGCATAAAATGTCATCTATACAAACAGAAATATCTTGTTTTTTCCACAGTTCCTTTAGCTTTCTCCCTAGATAATAAGAATGTGTAGAGCTGGTGTCTCCATGTGCAACCAATTAGTGTTTCCAAGCACAAAATAAAATGTTCCCTGATAAAAAATATTCAAAACCATAAAGTCCGTTGATAATATAAGGAAAACACAAACACAGAGACTGTAGCAATATCTGGGATTGAGTTAGCCAAAAGAAAACCGAATATTTCTGGTTACATCCAGTCATATCCGGACAAAGTGGTGTGGAATTCGTATGCAATGGACCCAGAAAATCACAGTAAAAATGGTTTTAGAGAAAAGCAAAGTCTTTTCATTAGGCAAGTGCGTAAAGTGTCATCTATACAAACAGTTATATGATTTTTTTTCCCACAGTTCCTCTAGCTTTCTCCCTAAAACATACGAATGTGTAGACTGGTGTCTCCATGTGGAACTAATTAGTGTTTCCAGGCACAAAACTAAATGTTTCCCGATAAAAACATTCAAAACCATAAAGTCCATCGATAATATCCGGAAAACACAAACACAGAAGCTGTTGCAATATCTGGGATTGAGTTAGCCAAAACACAAGCGGATATTTCTGGTTTCATCCAGTCACATCCGACAATGTGGGATAGAATTCATAGGCAATGGTCCGAGAAAATCACAATAAAAATGGTTTTGCATGAAAGCAAAATCTTTTCCTTCAGCCAATGCATAAAATGTCATCTATACAAACAGAAATATGATGATTGTTTGCCACAGTTCCTCTAGCTTTCTCACTAGAATATACGAATGTGTAGACTGGTGTCTCCATGATGAACCAATTATTGTTTCCACGGTACAAAATTAAATGTTCCCTGATAAAAGCATTCAAAACAATAAAGTCCGTCGATAATATCCAGAAAACACAAACACAGAAGCTGTAGCAATATCTGGGAAATAGTAAGCCAAAACACAACCAGATATTTCTGGTTTCATCTGTCATATCAGGACAAAGTTAAGTGGAATTAGTATGCAATGGACCGAGAAAATCACGGTAAAAATTGTTTTTGGAGAAAAGCAAAGCCTTTTCTATAGGCAAGTGCATAAAATGTCATCTTATACAAACAGAAATATCATGTTTGTTTGCCGCAGTTCCTCTACATTTCTCCCTAGAAAATACGACTGTGTAGAGCTGTTGTCTCCATGTGGAACCAATTTGTGTTTCTGTGACACAAAATTAAATGTTCCCTGATAAAAAAAATTCAAAACAATATAGTCCATCGATAATATCCTGAAAACACAAACACAGTTGCTGTAGCAATATTTCAGATGGAGTTAGCCAAAACACAACTGGATATTTCCGGTTTCATCCAGTCATATCTGGACAAAGTGGTGTGGAATTTGTATGCAATGGACCGAGAAAATCACAGTAAAAATGGTTTTGGAGACAAGCAAAGTCTTTTTGTTAGGCTAGTGCATAAAATGTCATCTATACAAACAGAAATATCATGTTGGTTTGCCGCAGTTCCTTTAGCTTTCTCCCTAGAAAATACGAATATTTACAGCTGGTGTATCCATGTGGAACCCATTACTGTATCCAAGCTCAAATAAAATGTTCCCTGATAAAAAACATTCAAAACAATAAACTCCTTGATAATACCCAGAAATCACAAACACAGAGGTTGTAGCAATATCTGGGATTGAGTTGGCCAAACATAACCGGATATTTCCGGTTTCATCCAGTCATTTCCGGAGAAACTAGTGTGGAATTCGTATGCAATGGACTGAGAAAATCACAGTGAAAATGATTTTGGAGAATAGCAAAGTCTTTTCGTTAAGCAAGTGCATAAAATGTCATCGATACAAACACAAATATCATGTGTGTTTGTCGCAGTTCCTCCAGCTTTCTCCCTAGAAAATAAGAATGTGTAGAGCTGGTGTCTCCACGTTGAACCAATTACTGATTCTAAACAGAAAAATTAAATGTTCCCTGATAAAAAACTTTCAAAACAATAAAGTCCATCGATAATATCCACAAAACACAAACACAGAGGCTTTCACAAAATTTCGATTTAGTTAGCCAAAACACAACTGGATATTTCTGTTTTCATCCAGTCATATCCGGACAAAGTGGTGTGGAATTCGTATGCCATGAACAGAGAAAATCACATTAAAATGGTTTTGGAGAAAAGCAAATCTTTTGGTTAGGCAAATGCATAAAATGTCATCTATACAAACAGAAATATGATGTTTGTTTGTCGCAGTTCCTCTAGCTTTCTCCCTAGAAAATACGAATGTTTTGAGCTGGTGTCCCCATGATGAACCAATTAGTGTTTCTACGGTACAAAAATAAATGTTCCCTGATAAAAACATTCAAAACATTAACGTCCATCCATAATATCCAGAAAACACAAACACAGAAGCTTTCACAATATTTCGGATTGAGTTAGCCAAAACATAACCCAATATTTCTGGTTTCATCCAGTCATGTCCGGACAAAGTGGTGTGGAATTCGTTTGCAATGGACCGAGAAAATCACGGTAAAAATTGTTTTTGGAGAAAAGCAAAGCCTTTTCTATAGGCAAGTGCATAAAATGTCATCTTATACAAACAGAAATATCATGTTTGTTTGCCGCAGTTCCTCTACATTTCTCCCTAGAAAATACGACTGTGTAGAGCTGTTGTCTCCATGTGGAACCAATTTGTGTTTCTGTGACACAAAATTAAATGTTCCCTGATAAAAAAAATTCAAAACAATATAGTCCATCGATAATATCCTGAAAACACAAACACAGTTGCTGTAGCAATATTTCAGATGGAGTTAGCCAAAACACAACTGGATATTTCCGGTTTCATCCAGTCATATCTGGACAAAGTGGTGTGGAATTTGTATGCAATGGACCGAGAAAATCACAGTAAAAATGGTTTTGGAGACAAGCAAAGTTTTTTTGTTAGGCTAGTGCATAAAATGTCATCTATACAAACAGAAATATCATGTTGGTTTGCCGCAGTTCCTTTAGCTTTCTCCCTAGAAAATACGAATATTTACAGCTGGTGTATCCATGTGGAACCCATTACTGTATCCAAGCTCAAATAAAATGTTCCCTGATAAAAAACATTCAAAACAATAAACTCCTTGATAATACCCAGAAATCACAAACACAGAGGTTGTAGCAATATCTGGGATTGAGTTGGCCAAACATAACCGGATATTTCCGGTTTCATCCAGTCATTTCCGGAGAAACTAGTGTGGAATTCGTATGCAATGGACTGAGAAAATCACAGTGAAAATGATTTTGGAGAATAGCAAAGTCTTTTCGTTAAGCAAGTGCATAAAATGTCATCGATACAAACACAAATATCATGTGTGTTTGTCGCAGTTCCTCTAGCTTTCTCCCTAGAAAATAAGAATGTGTAGAGCTGGTGTCTCCACGTTGAACCAATTACTGATTCCAAACAGAAAAATTAAATGTTCCCTGATAAAAAACATTCAAAACAATAAAGTCCATCGATAATATCCACAAAACACAAACACAGAGGCTTTCACAATATTTCGATTTAGTTAGCCAAAACACAACTGGATATTTCTGTTTTCATCCAGTCATATCCGGACAAAGTGGTGTGGAATTCGTATGCCATGAACAGAGAAAATCACATTAAAATGGTTTTGGAGAAAAGCAAATCTTTTGGTTAGGCAAATGCATAAAATGTCATCTATACAAACAGAAATATGATGTTTGTTTGTCGCAGTTCCTCTAGCTTTCTCCCTAGAAAATGCGAATGTTTGGAGCTGGTGTCCCCATGATGAACCAATTAGTGTTTCTACGGTACAAAAATAAATGTTCCCTGATAAAAACATTCAAAACATTAACGTCCATCCATAATATCCAGAAAACACAAACACAGAAGCTGTAGCAATATTTCGGATTGAGTTAGCCAAAACATAACCCAATATTTCTGGTTTCATCCAGTCATGTCCGGACAAAGTGGTGTGGAATTCGTTTGCAATGGACCGAGAAAATCACAGTAAAAATTGTTTTTGGAGAAAAGCAAAGCCTTTTCTATAGGCAAGTGCATAAAATGTCATCTTATACAAACAGAAATATCATGTTTGTTTGCCGCAGTTCCTCTACATTTCTCCCTAGAAAATACGACTGTGTAGAGCTGTTGTCTCCATGTGGAACCAATTTGTGTTTCTGTGACACAAAATTAAATGTTCCCTGATAAAAAAAATTCAAAACAATATAGTCCATCGATAATATCCTGAAAACACAAACACAGTTGCTGTAGCAATATTTCAGATGGAGTTAGCCAAAACACAACTGGATATTTCCGGTTTCATCCAGTCATATCTGGACAAAGTGGTGTGGAATTTGTATGCAATGGACCGAGAAAATCACAGTAAAAATGGTTTTGGAGACAAGCAAAGTCTTTTTGTTAGGCTAGTGCATAAAATGTCATCTATACAAACAGAAATATCATGTTGGTTTGCCACAGTTCCTTTAGCTTTCTCCCTAGAAAATACGAATATTTACAGCTGGTGTATCCATGTGGAACCCATTACTGTATCCAAGCTCAAATAAAATGTTCCCTGATAAAAAACATTCAAAACAATAAACTCCTTGATAATACCCAGAAATCACAAACACAGAGGTTGTAGCAATATCTGGGATTGAGTTGGCCAAACATAACCGGATATTTCCGGTTTCATCCAGTCATTTCCGGAGAAACTAGTGTGGAATTCGTATGCAATGGACTGAGAAAATCACAGTGAAAATGATTTTGGAGAATAGCAAAGTCTTTTCGTTAAGCAAGTGCATAAAATGTCATCGATACAAACACAAATATCATGTGTGTTTGTCGCAGTTCCTCTAGCTTTCTCCCTAGAAAATAAGAATGTGTAGAGCTGGTGTCTCCACGTTGAACCAATTACTGATTCCAAACAGAAAAATTAAATGTTCCCTGATAAAAAACATTCAAAACAATAAAGTCCATCGATAATATCCACAAAACACAAACACAGAGGCTTTCACAATATTTCGATTGAGTTAGCCAAAACACAACTGGATATTTCTGTTTTCATCCAGTCATATCCGGACAAAGTGGTGTGGAATTCGTATGCCATGAACAGAGAAAATCACATTAAAATGGTTTTGGAGAAAAGCAAATCTTTTGGTTAGGCAAATGCATAAAATGTCATCTATACAAACAGAAATATGATGTTTGTTTGTCGCAGTTCCTCTAGCTTTCTCCCTAGAAAATGCGAATGTTTGGAGCTGGTGTCCCCATGATGAACCAATTAGTGTTTCTACGGTACAAAAATAAATGTTCCCTGATAAAAACATTCAAAACATTAACGTCCATCCATAATATCCAGAAAACACAAACACAGAAGCTGTAGCAATATTTCGGATTGAGTTAGCCAAAACATAACCCAATATTTCTGGTTTCATCCAGTCATGTCCGGACAAAGTGGTGTGGAATTCGTTTGCAATGGACCGAGAAAATCACAGTAAAAATTGTTTTTGGAGAAAAGCAAAGCCTTTTCTATAGGCAAGTGCATAAAATGTCATCTTATACAAACAGAAATATCATGTTTGTTTGCCGCAGTTCCTCTACATTTCTCCCTAGAAAATACGACTGTGTAGAGCTGTTGTCTCCATGTGGAACCAATTTGTGTTTCTGTGACACAAAATTAAATGTTCCCTGATAAAAAAAATTCAAAACAATATAGTCCATCGATAATATCCTGAAAACACAAACACAGTTGCTGTAGCAATATTTCAGATGGAGTTAGCCAAAACACAACTGGATATTTCCGGTTTCATCCAGTCATATCTGGACAAAGTGGTGTGGAATTTGTATGCAATGGACCGAGAAAATCACAGTAAAAATGGTTTTGGAGACAAGCAAAGTCTTTTTGTTAGGCTAGTGCATAAAATGTCATCTATACAAACAGAAATATCATGTTGGTTTGCCACAGTTCCTTAGCTTTCTCCCTATAAAATACAAATGTGTAGAGCTGGTGTCCCCATGATGAACCAATTAGTGTTTCTACGGTACAAAAATAAATGTTCCCTGATAAAAGCATTCAAAACAATAAAGTCCGTCGATAATATCCAGAAAACACAAACACAGAAGCTGTAGCAATATCTGGGAAATAGTAAGCCAAAACACAACCAGATATTTCTGGTTTCATCTGTCATATCAGGACAAAATTGAGTGGAATTAGTATGCAATGGACCGAGAAAATCACAGTAAAAATTGTTTTTGGAGAAAAGCAAAGCCTTTTCTATAGGCAAGTGCATAAAATGTCATCTTATACAAACAGAAATATCATGTTTGTTTGCCGCAGTTCCTCTACATTTCTCCCTAGAAAATACGACTGTGTAGAGCTGTTGTCTCCATGTGGAACCAATTTGTGTTTCTGTGACACAAAATTAAATGTTCCCTGATAAAAAAAATTCAAAACAATATAGTCCATCGATAATATCCTGAAAACACAAACACAGTTGCTGTAGCAATATTTCAGATGGAGTTAGCCAAAACACAACTGGATATTTCCGGTTTCATCCAGTCATATCTGGACAAAGTGGTGTGGAATTTGTATGCAATGGACCGAGAAAATCACAGTAAAAATGGTTTTGGAGACAAGCAAAGTCTTTTTGTTAGGCTAGTGCATAAAATGTCATCTATACAAACAGAAATATCATGTTGGTTTGCCGCAGTTCCTTTAGCTTTCTCCCTAGAAAATACGAATATTTACAGCTGGTGTATCCATGTGGAACCCATTACTGTATCCAAGCTCAAATAAAATGTTCCCTGATAAAAAACATTCAAAACAATAAACTCCTTGATAATACCCAGAAATCACAAACACAGAGGTTGTAGCAATATCTGGGATTGAGTTGGCCAAACATAACCGGATATTTCCGGTTTCATCCAGTCATTTCCGGAGAAACTAGTGTGGAATTCGTATGCAATGGACTGAGAAAATCACAGTGAAAATGATTTTGGAGAATAGCAAAGTCTTTTCGTTAAGCAAGTGCATAAAATGTCATCGATACAAACACAAATATCATGTGTGTTTGTCGCAGTTCCTCTAGCTTTCTCCCTAGAAAATAAGAATGTGTAGAGCTGGTGTCTCCACGTTGAACCAATTACTTATTCCAAACAGAAAAATTAAATGTTCCCTGATAAAAAACATTCAAAACAATAAAGTCCATCGATAATATCCACAAAACACAAACAGAGGCTTTCACAATATTTCGATTGAGTTAGCCAAAACACAACTGGATATTTCTGTTTTCATCCAGTCATATCCGGACAAAGTGGTGTGGAATTCGTATGCCATGAACAGAGAAAATCACATTAAAATGGTTTTGGAGAAAAGCAAATCTTTTGGTTAGGCAAATGCATAAAATGTCATCTATACAAACAGAAATATGATGTTTGTTTGTCGCAGTTCCTCTAGCTTTCTCCCTAGAAAATACGAATGTTTGGAGCTGGTGTCCCCATGATGAACCAATTAGGGTTTCTACGGTACAAAAATAAATGTTCCCTGATAAAAACATTCAAAACATTAACGTCCATCCATAATATCCAGAAAACACAAACACAGAAGCTGTAGCAATATTTCGGATTGAGTTAGCCAAAATATAACCCAATATTTCTGGTTTCACCCAGTCATGTCCGGACAAAGTGGTGTGGAATTCATTTCAATGGACCGAGAAAATCCCAGTAAAAATTGTTTTTGGCGAAAAGCAAAGCCTTTTCTATAGGCAAGTGCATAAAATGTCATCTTATACAAACAGAAATATCATGTTTGTTTGCCGCAGTTCCTCTACATTTCTCCCTAGAAAATACGACTGTGTAGAGCTGTTGTCTCCATGTGGAACCAATTTGTGTTTCTGTGACACAAAATTAAATGTTCCCTGATAAAAAAAATTCAAAACAATATAGTCCATCGATAATATCCTGAAAACACAAACACAGTTGCTGTAGCAATATTTCAGATGGAGTTAGCCAAAACACAACTGGATATTTCCGGTTTCATCCAGTCATATCTGGACAAAGTGGTGTGGAATTTGTATGCAATGGACCGAGAAAATCACAGTAAAAATGGTTTTGGAGACAAGCAAAGTCTTTTTGTTAGGCTAGTGCATAAAATGTCATCTATACAAACAGAAATATCATATTAGTTTGTCGCAGTTCCTCTAGCTTTCTCCCTATAAAATACAAATGTGTAGAGCTGGTGTCCCCATGATGAACCAATTAGTGTTTCTACGGTACAAAAATAAATGTTCCCTGATAAAAGCATTCAAAACAATAAAGTCCGTCGATAATATCCAGAAAACACAAACACAGAAGCTGTAGCAATATCTGGGAAATAGTAAGCCAAAACACAACCAGATATTTCTGGTTTCATCTGTCATATCAGGACAAAATTGAGTGGAATTAGTATGCAATGGACCGAGAAAATCACAGTAAAAATTGTTTTTGGAGAAAAGCAAAGCCTTTTCTATAGGCAAGTGCATAAAATGTCATCTTATACAAACAGAAATATCATGTTTGTTTGCCGCAGTTCCTCTACATTTCTCCCTAGAAAATACGACTGTGTAGAGCTGTTGTCTCCATGTGGAACCAATTTGTGTTTCTGTGACACAAAATTAAATGTTCCCTGATAAAAAAAATTCAAAACAATATAGTCCATCGATAATATCCTGAAAACACAAACACAGTTGCTGTAGCAATATTTCAGATGGAGTTAGCCAAAACACAACTGGATATTTCCGGTTTCATCCAGTCATATCTGGACAAAGTGGTGTGGAATTTGTATGCAATGGACCGAGAAAATCACAGTAAAAATGGTTTTGGAGACAAGCAAAGTCTTTTTGTTAGGCTAGTGCATAAAATGTCATCTATACAAACAGAAATATCATGTTGGTTTGCCGCAGTTCCTTTAGCTTTCTCCCTAGAAAATACGAATATTTACAGCTGGTGTATCCATGTGGAACCCATTACTGTATCCAAGCTCAAATAAAATGTTCCCTGATAAAAAACATTCAAAACAATAAACTCCTTGATAATACCCAGAAATCACAAACACAGAGGTTGTAGCAATATCTGGGATTGAGTTGGCCAAACATAACCGGATATTTCCGGTTTCATCCAGTCATTTCCGGAGAAACTAGTGTGGAATTCGTATGCAATGGACTGAGAAAATCACAGTGAAAATGATTTTGGAGAATAGCAAAGTCTTTTCGTTAAGCAAGTGCATAAAATGCCATCGAAACAAACACAAATATCATGTGTGTTTGTCGCAGTTCCTCTAGCTTTCTCCCTAGAAAATAAGAATGTGTAGAGCTGGTGTCTCCACGTTGAACCAATTACTTATTCCAAACAGAAAAATTAAATGTTCCCTGATAAAAAAACATTCAAAACAATAAAGTCCATCGATAATATCCACAAAACACAAACACAGAGGCTTTCACAATATTTCGATTTAGTTAGCCAAAACACAACTTGATATTTCTGTTTTCATCCAGTCATATCCGGAAAAAGGGGTGTGGAATTCGTATGCCATGAACAGAGAAAATCACATTAAAATGGTTTTGGAGAAAAGCAAATCTTTTGGTTAGGCAAATGCATAAAATGTCATCTATACAAACAGAAATATGATGTTTGTTTGTCGCAGTTCCTCTAGCTTTCTCCCTAGAAAATACGAATGTTTTGAGCTGGTGTCCCCATGATGAACCAATTAGTGTTTCTATGGTACAAAAATAAATGTTCCCTGATAAAAACATTCAAAACATTAAAGTCCATTGATAATATCCAGAAAACACAAACACAGAAGCTGTAGCAATATTTCGGATTGAGTTAGCCAAAATATAACCCAATATTTCTGGTTTCATCCAGTCATGTCCAGACAAAGTGGTGTGGAATTCGTTTCAATGGACCGAGAAAATCACAGTAAAAATGGTTTTGGAGAAAAGCAAAGTCTTTTTGTTAGGCTAGTGCATAAAATGTCATCTATACAAACAGAAATATCATATTAGTTTGTCGCAGTTCCTCTAGCTTTCTCCCTATAAAATACAAATGTGTAGAGCTGGTGTCCCCATGATGAACCAATTAGTGTTTCTACGGTACAAAAATAAATGTTCCCTGATAAAAGCATTCAAAACAATAAAGTCCGTCGATAATATCCAGAAAACACAAACACAGAAGCTGTAGCAATATCTGGGAAATCGTAAGCCAAAACACAACCAGATATTTCTGGTTTCATCTGTCATATCAGGACAAAGTTGAGTGGAAAGTGTATGCAATGGACCGAGAAAATCACAGTAAAAATTGTTTTTGGAGAAAAGCAAAGCCTTTTCTATAGGCAAGTGCATAAAATGTCATCTTATACAAACAGAAATATCATGTTTGTTTGCCGCAGTTCCTCTACATTTCTCCCTAGAAAATACGACTGTGTAGAGCTGTTGTCTCCATGTGGAACCAATTTGTGTTTCTGTGACATAAAATTAAATGTTCCCTGATAAAAAAAATTCAAAACAATATAGTCCATCGATAATATCCTGAAAACACAAACACAGTTGCTGTAGCATTATTTCAGATGGAGTTAGCCAAAACACAACTGGATATTTCCGGTTTCATCTAGTCATATCTGGACAAAGTGGTGTGGAATTTGTATGCAATGGACCGAGAAAATCACAGTAAAAATGGTTTTGGAGACAAGCAAAGTTTTTTGTTAGGCTAGTGCATAAAATGTCATCTATACAAACAGAAATATCATATTAGTTTGTCGCAGTTCCTCTAGCTTTCTCCCTAGAAAATACAAATGTGTAGAGCTGGTGTCCCCATGATGAACCAATTAGTGTTTCTACGGTACAAAAATAAATGTTCCCTGATAAAAGCATTCAAAACAATAAAGTCCGTCGATAATATCCAGAAAACACAAACACAGAAGCTGTAGCAATATCTGGGAAATCGTAAGCCAAAACACAACCAGATATTTCTGGTTTCATCTGTCATATCAGGACAAAGTTGAGTGGAATTAGTATGCAATGGACCGAGAAAATCACAGTAAAAATTGTTTTTGGAGAAAAGCAAAGCCTTTTCTATAGGCAAGTGCATAAAATGTCATCTTATACAAACAGAAATATCATGTTTGTTTGCCGCAGTTCCTCTACATTTCTCCCTAGAAAATACGACTGTGTAGAGCTGTTGTCTCCATGTGGAACCAATTTGTGTTTCTGTGACACAAAATTAAATGTTCCCTGATAAAAAAAATTCAAAACAATATAGTCCATCGATAATATCCTGAAAACACAAACACAGTTGCTGTAGCAATATTTCAGATGGAGTTAGCCAAAACACAACTGGATATTTCCGGTTTCATCCAGTCATATCTGGACAAAGTGGTGTGGAATTTGTATGCAATGGACCGAGAAAATCACAGTAAAAATGGTTTTGGAGAAAAGCAAAGTCTTTTTGTTAGGCTAGTGCATAAAATGTCATCTATACAAACAGAAATATCATGTTGGTTTGCCGCAGTTCCTTTAGCTTTCTCCCTAGAAAATACGAATATTTACAGCTGGTGTATCCATGTGGAACCCATTACTGTATCCAAGCTCAAATAAAATGTTCCCTGATAAAAAACATTCAAAACAATAAACTCCTTGATAATACCCAGAAATCACAAACACAGAGGTTGTAGCAATATCTGGGATTGAGTTGGCCAAACATAACCGGATATTTCCGGTTTCATCCAGTCATTTCCGGAGAAACTAGTGTGGAATTCGTATGCAATGGACTGAGAAAATCACAGTGAAAATGATTTTGGAGAATAGCAAAGTCTTTTCGTTAAGCAAGTGCATAAAATGTCATCGAAACAAACACAAATATCATGTGTGTTTGTCGCAGTTCCTCTAGCTTTCTCCCTAGAAAATAAGAATGTGTAGAGCTGGTGTCTCCACGTTGAACCAATTACTTATTCCAAACAGAAAAATTAAATGTTCCCTGATAAAAAAACATTCAAAACAATAAAGTCCATCGATAATATCCACAAAACACAAACACAGAGGCTTTCACAATATTTCGATTTAGTTAGCCAAAACACAACTTGATATTTCTGTTTTCATCCAGTCATATCCGGAAAAAGGGGTGTGGAATTCGTATGCCATGTACAGAGAAAATCACATTAAAATGGTTTTGGAGAAAAGCAAATCTTTTGGTTAGGCAAATGCATAAAATGTCATCTATACAAACAGAAATATGATGTTTGTTTGTCGCAGTTCCTCTAGCTTTCTCCCTAGAAAATACGAATGTTTTGAGCTGGTGTCCCCATGATGAACCAATTAGTGTTTCTATGGTACAAAAATAAATGTTCCCTGATAAAAACATTCAAAACATTAAAGTCCATCGATAATATCCAGAAAACACAAACACAGAAGCTGTAGCAATATTTCGGATTGAGTTAGCCAAAATATAACCCAATATTTCTGGTTTCATCCAGTCATGTCCAGACAAAGTGGTGTGGAATTCGTTTCAATGGACCGAGAAAATCACAGTAAAAATGGTTTTGGAGAAAAGCAAAATCTTTTTGTTAGGCTAGTGCATAAAATGTCATCTATACAAACAGAAATATCATATTAGTTTGTCGCAGTTCCTCTAGCTTTCTCCCTAGAAAATACAAATGTGTAGAGCTGGTGTCCCCATGATGAACCAATTAGTGTTTCTACGGTACAAAAATAAATGTTCCCTGATAAAAGCATTCAAAACAATAAAGTCCGTCGATAATATCCAGAAAACACAAACACAGAAGCTGTAGCAATATCTGGGAAATCGTAAGCCAAAACACAACCAGATATTTCTGGTTTCATCTGTCATATCAGGACAAAGTTGAGTGGAATTAGTATGCAATGGACCGAGAAAATCACAGTAAAAATTGTTTTTGGAGAAAAGCAAAGCCTTTTCTATAGGCAAGTGCATAAAATGTCATCTTATACAAACAGAAATATCATGTTTGTTTGCCGCAGTTCCTCTACATTTCTCCCTAGAAAATACGACTGTGTAGAGCTGTTGTCTCCATGTGGAACCAATTTGTGTTTCTGTGACATAAAATTAAATGTTCCCTGATAAAAAAAATTCAAAACAATATAGTCCATCGATAATATCCTGAAAACACAAACACAGTTGCTGTAGCAATATTTCAGATGGAGTTAGCCAAAACACAACTGGATATTTCCGGTTTCATCTAGTCATATCTGGACAAAGTGGTGTGGAATTTGTATGCAATGGACCGAGAAAATCACAGTAAAAATGGTTTTGGAGACAAGCAAAGTTTTTTGTTAGGCTAGTGCATAAAATGTCATCTATACAAACAGAAATATCATATTAGTTTGTCGCAGTTCCTCTAGCTTTCTCCCTAGAAAATACAAATGTGTAGAGCTGGTGTCCCCATGATGAACCAATTAGTGTTTCTACGGTACAAAAATAAATGTTCCCTGATAAAAGCATTCAAAACAATAAAGTCCGTCGATAATATCCAGAAAACACAAACACAGAAGCTGTAGCAATATCTGGGAAATCGTAAGCCAAAACACAACCAGATATTTCTGGTTTCATCTGTCATATCAGGACAAAGTTGAGTGGAATTAGTATGCAATGGACCGAGAAAATCACAGTAAAAATTGTTTTTGGAGAAAAGCAAAGCCTTTTCTATAGGCAAGTGCATAAAATGTCATCTTATACAAACAGAAATATCATGTTTGTTTGCCGCAGTTCCTCTACATTTCTCCCTAGAAAATACGACTGTGTAGAGCTGTTGTCTCCATGTGGAACCAATTTGTGTTTCTGTGACACAAAATTAAATGTTCCCTGATAAAAAAAATTCAAAACAATATAGTCCATCGATAATATCCTGAAAACACAAACACAGTTGCTGTAGCAATATTTCAGATGGAGTTAGCCAAAACACAACTGGATATTTCCGGTTTCATCCAGTCATATCTGGACAAAGTGGTGTGGAATTTGTATGCAATGGACCGAGAAAATCACAGTAAAAATGGTTTTGGAGACAAGCAAAGTCTTTTTGTTAGGCTAGTGCATAAAATGTCATCTATACAAACAGAAATATCATGTTGGTTTGCCGCAGTTCCTTTAGCTTTCTCCCTAGAAAATACGAATATTTACAGCTGGTGTATCCATGTGGAACCCATTACTGTATCCAAGCTCAAATAAAATGTTCCCTGATAAAAAACATTCAAAACAATAAACTCCTTGATAATACCCAGAAATCACAAACACAGAGGTTGTAGCAATATCTGGGATTGAGTTGGCCAAACATAACCGGATATTTCCGGTTTCATCCAGTCATTTCCGGAGAAACTAGTGTGGAATTCGTATGCAATGGACTGAGAAAATCACAGTGAAAATGATTTTGGAGAATAGCAAAGTCTTTTCGTTAAGCAAGTGCATAAAATGCCATCGAAACAAACACAAATATCATGTGTGTTTGTCGCAGTTCCTCTAGCTTTCTCCCTAGAAAATAAGAATGTGTAGAGCTGGTGTCTCCACGTTGAACCAATTACTTATTCCAAACAGAAAAATTAAATGTTCCCTGATAAAAAAACATTCAAAACAATAAAGTCCATCGATAATATCCACAAAACACAAACACAGAGGCTTTCACAATATTTCGATTTAGTTAGCCAAAACACAACTTGATATTTCTGTTTTCATCCAGTCATATCCGGAAAAAGGGGTGTGGAATTCGTATGCCATGAACAGAGAAAATCACATTAAAATGGTTTTGGAGAAAAGCAAATCTTTTGGTTAGGCAAATGCATAAAATGTCATCTATACAAACAGAAATATGATGTTTGTTTGTCGCAGTTCCTCTAGCTTTCTCCCTAGAAAATACGAATGTTTTGAGCTGGTGTCCCCATGATGAACCAATTAGTGTTTCTATGGTACAAAAATAAATGTTCCCTGATAAAAACATTCAAAACATTAAAGTCCATCGATAATATCCAGAAAACACAAACACAGAAGCTGTAGCAATATTTCGGATTGAGTTAGCCAAAATATAACCCAATATTTCTGGTTTCATCCAGTCATGTCCAGACAAAGTGGTGTGGAATTCGTTTCAATGGACCGAGAAAATCACAGTAAAAATGGTTTTGGAGAAAAGCAAAGTCTTTTTGTTAGGCTAGTGCATAAAATGTCATCTATACAAACAGAAATATCATATTAGTTTGTCGCAGTTCCTCTAGCTTTCTCCCTAGAAAATACAAATGTGTAGAGCTGGTGTCCCCATGATGAACCAATTAGTGTTTCTACGGTACAAAAATAAATGTTCCCTGATAAAAACATTCAAAACAATAAAGTCCGTCGATAATATCCAGAAAACACAAACACAGAAGCTGTAGCAATATCTGGGAAATCGTAAGCCAAAACACAACCAGATATTTCTGGTTTCATCTGTCATATCAGGACAAAGTTGAGTGGAATTAGTATGCAATGGACCGAGAAAATCACAGTAAAAATTGTTTTTGGAGAAAAGCAAAGCCTTTTCTATAGGCAAGTGCATAAAATGTCATCTTATACAAACAGAAATATCATGTTTGTTTGCCGCAGTTCCTCTACATTTCTCCCTAGAAAATACGACTGTGTAGAGCTGTTGTCTCCATGTGGAACCAATTTGTGTTTCTGTGACACAAAATTAAATGTTCCCTGATAAAAAAAATTCAAAACAATATAGTCCATCGATAATATCCTGAAAACACAAACACAGTTGCTGTAGCAATATTTCAGATGGAGTTAGCCAAAACACAACTGGATATTTCCGGTTTCATCCAGTCATATCTGGACAAAGTGGTGTGGAATTTGTATGCAATGGACCGAGAAAATCACAGTAAAAATGGTTTTGGAGACAAGCAAAGTCTTTTTGTTAGGCTAGTGCATAAAATGTCATCTATACAAACAGAAATATCATATTAGTTTGTCGCAGTTCCTCTAGCTTTCTCCCTAGAAAATACAAATGTGTAGAGCTGGTGTCCCCATGATGAACCAATTAGTGTTTCTACGGTACAAAAATAAATGTTTTCTGATAAAAGCATTCAAAACAATAAAGTCCGTCGATAATATCCAGAAAACACAAACACAGAAGCTGTAGCAATATCTGGGAAATAGTAAGCCAAAACACAACCAGATATTTCTGGTTTCATCTGTCATATCAGGACAAAGTTGAGTGGAATTAGTATGCAATGGACCAAGAAAATCACAGTAAAAATTGTTTTTGGAGAAAAGCAAAGCCTTTTCTATAGGCAAGTGCATAAAATGTCATCTTATACAAACAGAAATATCATGTTTGTTTGCCGCAGTTCCTCTACATTTCTCCCTAGAAAATACGACTGTGTAGAGCTGTTGTCTCCATGTGGAACCAATTTGTGTTTCTGTGACACAAAATTAAATGTTCCCTGATAAAAAAAAAATCAAAACAATATAGTCCATCGATAATATCCTGAAAACACAAACACAGTTGCTGTAGCAATATTACAGATGGAGTTAGCCAAAACACAACTGGATATTTCCGGTTTCATCCAGTCATATCTGGACAAAGTGGTGTGGAATTTGTATGCAATGGACCGAGAAAATCACAGTAAAAATGGTTTTGGAGACAAGCAAAGTCTTTTTGTTAGGCTAGTGCATAAAATGTCATCTATACAAACAGAAATATCATGTTGGTTTGCCGCAGTTCCTTTAGCTTTCTCCCTAGAAAATACGAATATTTACAGCTGGTGTATCCATGTGGAACCCATTACTGTATCCAAGCTCAAATAAAATGTTCCCTGATAAAAAACATTCAAAACAATAAACTCCTTGATAATACCCAGAAATCACAAACACAGAGGTTGTAGCAATATCTGGGATTGAGTTGGCCAAACATAACCGGATATTTCCGGTTTCATCCAGTCATTTCCGGAGAAACTAGTGTGGAATTCGTATGCAATGGACTGAGAAAATCACAGTGAAAATGATTTTGGAGAATAGCAAAGTCTTTTCGTTAAGCAAGTGCATAAAATGTCATCGATACAAACACAAATATCATGTGTGTTTGTCGCAGTTCCTCTAGCTTTCTCCCTAGAAAATAAGAATGTGTAGAGCTGGTGTCTCCACGTTGAACCAATTACTGATTCCAAACAGAAAAATTAAATGTTCCCTGATAAAAAACATTCAAAACAATAAAGTCCATCGATAATATCCACAAAACACAAACACAGAGGCTTTCACAATATTTCGATTTAGTTAGCCAAAACACAACTGGATATTTCTGTTTTCATCCAGTCATATCCGGACAAAGTGGTGTGGAATTCGTATGCCATGAACAGAGAAAATCACATTAAAATGGTTTTGGAGAAAAGCAAATCTTTTGGTTAGGCAAATGCATAAAATGTCATCTATACAAACAGAAATATGATGTTTGTTTGTCGCAGTTCCTCTAGCTTTCTCCCTAGAAAATACGAATGTTTTGAGCTGGTGTCCCCATGATGAACCAATTAGTGTTTCTACGGTACAAAAATAAATGTTCCCTGATAAAAACATTCAAAACAATAAAGTCCATCGAAAATATAAGAAAACACAAACACAGAGGCTTTCACAATATTTCGGATTGAGTTAGCCAAAGCAAAACTGGATATCTCTGGTTTCATCCAGTCATATTCGGACAAAGTGGTGTGGAATTCGTATGCAATGCACTGAGAAAATCACAGTAAAAATGGTTTTGGAGAAAAGCAAAGTCTTTTCGTTAGGCCAGTACAAAAAATGTCATCTATACAAACAGCAATGTCATGTTTGTTTGCCGCAGTTCCTCTAGATTTCTCCCTAGAAAATACGAATGCTTAGAGCGGGTGTTCCCATGATGCACCAATTAGTGTTTCAATGGTAAGAAAGTAAATGTTCCCTCATAAAAACATTCAAAACAGTAAACTCCATCGATAATATCCGGAAAACGCAAACACAGAGGCTGTAGCAATATTTTGGATTGAGTTAGCCAAAACAAAACCGGATATTTCCGGTTTCATCCAATCATATCCGGACAAACTGGTATGGAATTCGTATGCAATGGACCTAGAAAATCAGAGTAAAAATGGTTTTGGAGAAAAGCAAAGTCTTTTTGTTAGGCAAGTGCATAAAATGTCATCGAAACTAACAGAAATATCATGTTAGTTTGTCGCAGTTCCTCTAGCTTTCTCCCTAGAAAATACAAATGTGTAGAGCTGGTGTCCCCATGATGAACCAATTAGTGTTTCTACGGTACAAAAATAAATGTTCCCTGATAAAAGCATTCAAAACAATAAAGTCCGTCGATAATATCCAGAAAACACAAACACAGAAGCTGTAGCAATATCTGGGAAATAGTAAGCCAAAACACAACCAGATATTTCTGGTTTCATCTGTCATATCAGGACAAAGTTGAGTGGAATTAGTATGCAATGGACCGAGAAAATCACAGTAAAAATTGTTTTTGGAGAAAAGCAAAGCCTTTTCTATAGGCAAGTGCATAAAATGTCATCTTATACAAACAGAAATATCATGTTTGTTTGCCGCAGTTCCTCTACATTTCTCCCTAGAAAATACGACTGTGTAGAGATGTTGTCTCCATGTGGAACCAATTTGTGTTTCTGTGACACAAAATTAAATGTTCCCTGATAAAAAAATTCAAAACAATATAGTCCATCGATAATATCCTGAAAACACAAACACAGTTGCTGTAGCAATATTTCAGATGGAGTTAGCCAAAACACAACTGGATATTTCCGGTTTCATCCAGTCATATCTGGACAAAGTGGTGTGGAATTTGTATGCAATGGACCGAGAAAATCACAGTAAAAATGGTTTTGGAGACAAGCAAAGTCTTTTTGTTAGGCTAGTGCATAAAATGTCATCTATACAAACAGAAATATCATGTTGGTTTGCCACAGTTCCTTTAGCTTTCTCCCTAGAAAATACGAATATTTACAGCTGGTGTATCCATGTGGAACCCATTACTGTATCCAAGCTCAAATAAAATGTTCCCTGATAACAAACATTCAAAACAATAAACTCCTTGATAATACCCAGAAATCACAAACACAGAGGTTGTAGCAATATCTGGGATTGAGTTGGCCAAACATAACCGGATATTTCCGGTTTCATCCAGTCATTTCCGGAGAAACTAGTGTGGAATTCGTATGCAATGGACTGAGAAAATCACAGTGAAAATGATTTTGGAGAATAGCAAAGTCTTTTCGTTAAGCAAGTGCATAAAATGTCATCGATACAAACACAAATATCATGTGTGTTTGTCGCAGTTCCTCTAGCTTTCTCCCTAGAAAATAAGAATGTGTAGAGCTGGTGTCTCCACGTTGAACCAATTACTGATTCCAAACAGAAAAATTAAATGTTCCCTGATAAAAAACATTCAAAACAATAAAGTCCATCGATAATATCCACAAAACACAAACACAGAGGCTTTCACAATATTTCGATTTAGTTAGCCAAAACACAACTGGATATTTCTGTTTTCATCCAGTCATATCCGGACAAAGTGGTGTGGAATTCGTATGCCATGAACAGAGAAAATCACATTAAAATGGTTTTGGAGAAAAGCAAATCTTTTGGTTAGGCAAATGCATAAAATGTCATCTATACAAACAGAAATATGATGTTTGTTTGTCGCAGTTCCTCTAGCTTTCTCCCTAGAAAATACGAATGTTTTGAGCTGGTGTCCCCATGATGAACCAATTAGTGTTTCTACGGTACAAAAATAAATGTTCCCTGATAAAAACATTCAAAACAATAAAGTCCATCGAAAATATAAGAAAACACAAACACAGAGGCTTTCACAATATTTCGGATTGAGTTAGCCAAAGCAAAACTGGATATTTCTGGTTCCATCCAGTCATATTCGGACAAAGTGGTGTGGAATTCGTATGCAATGCACTGAGAAAATCACAGTAAAAATGGTTTTGGAGAAAAGCAAAGTCTTTTCGTTAGGCCAGTACAAAAAATGTCATCTATACAAACAGCAATGTCATGTTTGTTTGCCGCAGTTCCTCTAGATTTCTCCCTAGAAAATACGAATGCTTAGAGCGGGTGTTCCCATGATGCACCAATTAGTGTTTCAATGGTAAGAAAGTAAATGTTCCCTCATAAAAACATTCAAAACAGTAAACTCCATCAATAATATCCGGAAAACGCAAACACAGAGGCTGTAGCAATATTTTGGATTGAGTTAGCCAAAACAAAACCGGATATTTCCGGTTTCATCCAATCATATCCGGACAAACTGGTATGGAATTCGTATGCAATGGACCTAGAAAATCAGAGTAAAAATGGTTTTGGAGAAAAGCAAAGTCTTTTTGTTAGGCAAGTGCATAAAATGTCATCGAAACTAACAGAAATATCATGTTAGTTTGTCGCAGTTCCTCTAGCTTTCTCCCTAGAAAATACAAATGTGTAGAGCTGGTGTCCCCATGATGAACCAATTAGTGTTTCTACGGTACAAAAATAAATGTTCCCTGATAAAAGCATTCAAAACAATAAAGTCCGTCGATAATATCCAGAAAACACAAACACAGAAGCTGTAGCAATATCTGGGAAATAGTAAGCCAAAACACAACCAGATATTTCTGGTTTCATCTGTCATATCAGGACAAAGTTGAGTGGAATTAGTATGCAATGGACCGAGAAAATCACAGTAAAAATTGTTTTTGGAGAAAAGCAAAGCCTTTTCTATAGGCAAGTGCATAAAATGTCATCTTATACAAACAGAAATATCATGTTTGTTTGCCGCAGTTCCTCTACATTTCTCCCTAGAAAATACGACTGTGTAGAGCTGTTGTCTCCATGTGGAACCAATTTGTGTTTCTGTGACACAAAATTAAATGTTCCCTGATAAAAAAAATTCAAAACAATATAGTCCATCGATAATATCCTGAAAACACAAACACAGTTGCTGTAGCAATATTTCAGATGGAGTTAGCCAAAACACAACTGGATATTTCCGGTTTCATCCAGTCATATCTGGACAAAGTGGTGTGGAATTTGTATGCAATGGACCGAGAAAATCACAGTAAAAATGGTTTTGGAGACAAGCAAAGTCTTTTTGTTAGGCTAGTGCATAAAATGTCATCTATACAAACAGAAATATCATGTTGGTTTGCCGCAGTTCCTTTAGCTTTCTCCCTAGAAAATACGAATATTTACAGCTGGTGTATCCATGTGGAACCCATTACTGTATCCAAGCTCAAATAAAATGTTCCCTGATAAAAAACATTCAAAACAATAAACTCCTTGATAATACCCAGAAATCACAAACACAGAGGTTGTAGCAATATCTGGGACTGAGTTGGCCAAACATAACCGGATATTTCCGGTTTCATCCAGTCATTTCCGGAGAAACTAGTGTGGAATTCGTATGCAATGGACTGAGAAAATCACAGTGAAAATGATTTTGGAGAATAGCAAAGTCTTTTCGTTAAGCAAGTGCATAAAATGTCATCGATACAAACACAAATATCATGTGTGTTTGTCGCAGTTCCTCTAGCTTTCTCCCTAGAAAATAAGAATGTGTAGAGCTGGTGTCTCCACGTTGAACCAATTACTGATTCCAAACAGAAAAATTAAATGTTCCCTGATAAAAAACATTCAAAACAATAAAGTCCATCGATAATATCCACAAAACACAAACACAGAGGCTTTCACAATATTTCGATTTAGTTAGCCAAAACACAACTGGATATTTCTGTTTTCATCCAGTCATATCCGGACAAAGTGGTGTGGAATTCGTATGCCATGAACAGAGAAAATCACATTAAAATGGTTTTGGAGAAAAGCAAATCTTTTGGTTAGGCAAATGCATAAAATGTCATCTATACAAACAGAAATATGATGTTTGTTTGTCGCAGTTCCTCTAGCTTTCTCCCTAGAAAATACGAATGTTTTGAGCTGGTGTCCCCATGATGAACCAATTAGTGTTTCTACGGTACAAAAATAAATGTTCCCTGATAAAAACATTCAAAACAATAAAGTCCATCGAAAATATAAGAAAACACAAACACAGAGGCTTTCACAATATTTCGGATTGAGTTAGCCAAAGCAAAACTGGATATTTCTGGTTCCATCCAGTCATATTCGGACAAAGTGGTGTGGAATTCGTATGCAATGCACTGAGAAAATCACAGTAAAAATGGTTTTGGAGAAAAGCAAAGTCTTTTCGTTAGGCCAGTACAAAAAATGTCATCTATACAAACAGCAATGTCATGTTTGTTTGCCGCAGTTCCTCTAGATTTCTCCCTAGAAAATACGAATGCTTAGAGCGGGTGTTCCCATGATGCACCAATTAGTGTTTCAATGGTAAGAAAGTAAATGTTCCCTCATAAAAACATTCAAAACAGTAAACTCCATCGATAATATCCGGAAAACGCAAACACAGAGGCTGTAGCAATATTTTGGATTGAGTTAGCCAAAACAAAACCGGATATTTCCGGTTTCATCCAATCATATCCGGACAAACTGGTATGGAATTCGTATGCAATGGACCTAGAAAATCAGAGTAAAAATGGTTTTGGAGAAAAGCAAAGTCTTTTTGTTAGGCAAGTGCATAAAATGTCATCGAAACTAACAGAAATATCATGTTAGTTTGTCGCAGTTCCTCTAGCTTTCTCCCTAGAAAATACAAATGTGTAGAGCTGGTGTCCCCATGATGAACCAATTAGTGTTTCTACGGTACAAAAATAAATGTTCCCTGATAAAAGCATTCAAAACAATAAAGTCCGTCGATAATATCCAGAAAACACAAACACAGAAGCTGTAGCAATATCTGGGAAATAGTAAGCCAAAACACAACCAGATATTTCTGGTTTCATCTGTCATATCAGGACAAAGTTGAGTGGAATTAGTATGCAATGGACCGAGAAAATCACAGTAAAAATTGTTTTTGGAGAAAAGCAAAGCCTTTTCTATAGGCAAGTGCATAAAATGTCATCTTATACAAACAGAAATATCATGTTTGTTTGCCGCAGTTCCTCTACATTTCTCCCTAGAAAATACGACTGTGTAGAGCTGTTGTCTCCATGTGGAACCAATTTGTGTTTCTGTGACACAAAATTAAATGTTCCCTGATAAAAAAAATTCAAAACAATATAGTCCATCGATAATATCCTGAAAACACAAACACAGTTGCTGTAGCAATATTTCAGATGGAGTTAGCCAAAACACAACTGGATATTTCCGGTTTCATCCAGTCATATCTGGACAAAGTGGTGTGGAATTTGTATGCAATGGACCGAGAAAATCACAGTAAAAATGGTTTTGGAGACAAGCAAAGTCTTTTTGTTAGGCTAGTGCATAAAATGTCATCTATACAAACAGAAATATCATGTTGGTTTGCCGCAGTTCCTTTAGCTTTCTCCCTAGAAAATACGAATATTTACAGCTGGTGTATCCATGTGGAACCCATTACTGTATCCAAGCTCAAATAAAATGTTCCCTGATAAAAAACATTCAAAACAATAAACTCCTTGATAATACCCAGAAATCACAAACACAGAGGTTGTAGCAATATCTGGGACTGAGTTGGCCAAACATAACCGGATATTTCCGGTTTCATCCAGTCATTTCCGGAGAAACTAGTGTGGAATTCGTATGCAATGGACTGAGAAAATCACAGTGAAAATGATTTTGGAGAATAGCAAAGTCTTTTCGTTAAGCAAGTGCATAAAATGTCATCGATACAAACACAAATATCATGTGTGTTTGTCGCAGTTCCTCTAGCTTTCTCCCTAGAAAATAAGAATGTGTAGAGCTGGTGTCTCCACGTTGAACCAATTACTGATTCCAAACAGAAAAATTAAATGTTCCCTGATAAAAAACATTCAAAACAATAAAGTCCATCGATAATATCCACAAAACACAAACACAGAGGCTTTCACAATATTTCGATTTAGTTAGCCAAAACACAACTGGATATTTCTGTTTTCATCCAGTCATATCCGGACAAAGTGGTGTGGAATTCGTATGCCATGAACAGAGAAAATCACATTAAAATGGTTTTGGAGAAAAGCAAATCTTTTGGTTAGGCAAATGCATAAAATGTCATCTATACAAACAGAAATATGATGTTTGTTTGTCGCAGTTCCTCTAGCTTTCTCCCTAGAAAATACGAATGTTTTGAGCTGGTGTCCCCATGATGAACCAATTAGTGTTTCTACGGTACAAAAATAAATGTTCCCTGATAAAAACATTCAAAACAATAAAGTCCATCGAAAATATAAGAAAACACAAACACAGAGGCTTTCACAATATTTCGGATTGAGTTAGCCAAAGCAAAACTGGATATTTCTGGTTTCATCCAGTCATATTCGGACAAAGTGGTGTGGAATTCGTATGCAATGCACTGAGAAAATCACAGTAAAAATGGTTTTGGAGAAAAGCAAAGTCTTTTCGTTAGGCCAGTACAAAAAATGTCATCTATACAAACAGCAATGTCATGTTTGTTTGCCGCAGTTCCTCTAGATTTCTCCCTAGAAAATACGAATGCTTAGAGCGGGTGTTCCCATGATGCACCAATTAGTGTTTCAATGGTAAGAAAGTAAATGTTCCCTCATAAAAACATTCAAAACAGTAAACTCCATCGATAATATCCGGAAAACGCAAACACAGAGGCTGTAGCAATATTTTGGATTGAGTTAGCCAAAACAAAACCGGATATTTCCGGTTTCATCCAATCATATCCGGACAAACTGGTATGGAATTCGTATGCAATGGACCTAGAAAATCAGAGTAAAAATGGTTTTGGAGAAAAGCAAAGTCTTTTTGTTAGGCAAGTGCATAAAATGTCATCGAAACTAACAGAAATATCATGTTAGTTTGTCGCAGTTCCTCTAGCTTTCTCCCTAGAAAATACAAATGTGTAGAGCTGGTGTCCCCATGATGAACCAATTAGTGTTTCTACGGTACAAAAATAAATGTTCCCTGATAAAAGCATTCAAAACAATAAAGTCCGTCGATAATATCCAGAAAACACAAACACAGAAGCTGTAGCAATATCTGGGAAATAGTAAGCCAAAACACAACCAGATATTTCTGGTTTCATCTGTCATATCAGGACAAAGTTGAGTGGAATTAGTATGCAATGGACCGAGAAAATCACAGTAAAAATTGTTTTTGGAGAAAAGCAAAGCCTTTTCTATAGGCAAGTGCATAAAATGTCATCTTATACAAACAGAAATATCATGTTTGTTTGCCGCAGTTCCTCTACATTTCTCCCTAGAAAATACGACTGTGTAGAGATGTTGTCTCCATGTGGAACCAATTTGTGTTTCTGTGACACAAAATTAAATGTTCCCTGATAAAAAAAATTCAAAACAATATAGTCCATCGATAATATCCTGAAAACACAAACACAGTTGCTGTAGCAATATTTCAGATGGAGTTAGCCAAAACACAACTGGATATTTCCGGTTTCATCCAGTCATATCTGGACAAAGTGGTGTGGAATTTGTATGCAATGGACCGAGAAAATCACAGTAAAAATGGTTTTGGAGACAAGCAAAGTCTTTTTGTTAGGCTAGTGCATAAAATGTCATCTATACAAACAGAAATATCATGTTGGTTTGCCGCAGTTCCTTTAGCTTTCTCCCTAGAAAATACGAATATTTACAGCTGGTGTATCCATGTGGAACCCATTACTGTATCCAAGCTCAAATAAAATGTTCCCTGATAAAAAACATTCAAAACAATAAACTCCTTGATAATACCCAGAAATCACAAACACAGAGGTTGTAGCAATATCTGGGATTGAGTTGGCCAAACATAACCGGATATTTCCGGTTTCATCCAGTCATTTCCAGAGAAACTAGTGTGGAATTCGTATGCAATGGACTGAGAAAATCACAGTGAAAATGATTTTGGAGAATAGCAAAGTCTTTTCGTTAAGCAAGTGCATAAAATGTCATCGATACAAACACAAATATCATGTGTGTTTGTCGCAGTTCCTCTAGCTTTCTCCCTAGAAAATAAGAATGTGTAGAGCTGGTGTCTCCACGTTGAACCAATTACTGATTCCAAACAGAAAAATTAAATGTTCCCTGATAAAAAACATTCAAAACAATAAAGTCCATCGATAATATCCACAAAACACAAACACAGAGGCTTTCACAATATTTCGATTTAGTTAGCCAAAACACAACTGGATATTTCTGTTTTCATCCAGTCATATCCGGACAAAGTGGTGTGGAATTCGTATGCCATGAACAGAGAAAATCACATTAAAATGGTTTTGGAGAAAAGCAAATCTTTTGGTTAGGCAAATGCATAAAATGTCATCTATACAAACAGAAATATGATGTTTGTTTGTCGCAGTTCCTCTAGCTTTCTCCCTAGAAAATACGAATGTTTTGAGCTGGTGTCCCCATGATGAACCAATTAGTGTTTCTACGGTACAAAAATAAATGTTCCCTGATAAAAACATTCAAAACAATAAAGTCCATCGAAAATATAAGAAAACACAAACACAGAGGCTTTCACAATATTTCGGATTGAGTTAGCCAAAGCAAAACTGGATATTTCTGGTTCCATCCAGTCATATTCGGACAAAGTGGTGTGGAATTCGTATGCAATGCACTGAGAAAATCACAGTAAAAATGGTTTTGGAGAAAAGCAAAGTCTTTTCGTTAGGCCAGTACAAAAAATGTCATCTATACAAACAGCAATGTCATGTTTGTTTGCCGCAGTTCCTCTAGATTTCTCCCTAGAAAATACGAATGCTTAGAGCGGGTGTTCCCATGATGCACCAATTAGTGTTTCAATGGTAAGAAAGTAAATGTTCCCTCATAAAAACATTCAAAACAGTAAACTCCATCGATAATATCCGGAAAACGCAAACACAGAGGCTGTAGCAATATTTTGGATTGAGTTAGCCAAAACAAAACCGGATATTTCCGGTTTCATCCAATCATATCCGGACAAACTGGTATGGAATTCGTATGCAATGGACCTAGAAAATCAGAGTAAAAATGGTTTTGGAGAAAAGCAAAGTCTTTTTGTTAGGCAAGTGCATAAAATGTCATCGAAACTAACAGAAATATCATGTTAGTTTGTCGCAGTTCCTCTAGCTTTCTCCCTAGAAAATACAAATGTGTAGAGCTGGTGTCCCCATGATGAACCAATTAGTGTTTCTACGGTACAAAAATAAATGTTCCCTGATAAAAGCATTCAAAACAATAAAGTCCGTCGATAATATCCAGAAAACACAAACACAGAAGCTGTAGCAATATCTGGGAAATAGTAAGCCAAAACACAACCAGATATTTCTGGTTTCATCTGTCATATCAGGACAAAGTTGAGTGGAATTAGTATGCAATGGACCGAGAAAATCACAGTAAAAATTGTTTTTGGAGAAAAGCAAAGCCTTTTCTATAGGCAAGTGCATAAAATGTCATCTTATACAAACAGAAATATCATGTTTGTTTGCCGCAGTTCCTCTACATTTCTCCCTAGAAAATACGACTGTGTAGAGCTGTTGTCTCCATGTGGAACCAATTTGTGTTTCTGTGACACAAAATTAAATGTTCCCTGATAAAAAAAATTCAAAACAATATAGTCCATCGATAATATCCTGAAAACACAAACACAGTTGCTGTAGCAATATTTCAGATGGAGTTAGCCAAAACACAACTGGATATTTCCGGTTTCATCCAGTCATATCTGGACAAAGTGGTGTGGAATTTGTATGCAATGGACCGAGAAAATCACAGTAAAAATGGTTTTGGAGACAAGCAAAGTCTTTTTGTTAGGCTAGTGCATAAAATGTCATCTATACAAACAGAAATATCATGTTGGTTTGCCGCAGTTCCTTTAGCTTTCTCCCTAGAAAATACGAATATTTACAGCTGGTGTATCCATGTGGAACCCATTACTGTATCCAAGCTCAAATAAAATGTTCCCTGATAAAAAACATTCAAAACAATAAACTCCTTGATAATACCCAGAAATCACAAACACAGAGGTTGTAGCAATATCTGGGATTGAGTTGGCCAAACATAACCGGATATTTCCGGTTTCATCCAGTCATTTCCGGAGAAACTAGTGTGGAATTCGTATGCAATGGACTGAGAAAATCACAGTGAAAATGATTTTGGAGAATAGCAAAGTCTTTTCGTTAAGCAAGTGCATAAAATGTCATCGATACAAACACAAATATCATGTGTGTTTGTCGCAGTTCCTCTAGCTTTCTCCCTAGAAAATAAGAATGTGTAGAGCTGGTGTCTCCACGTTGAACCAATTACTGATTCCAAACAGAAAAATTAAATGTTCCCTGATAAAAAACATTCAAAACAATAAAGTCCATCGATAATATCCACAAAACACAAACACAGAGGCTTTCACAATATTTCGATTTAGTTAGCCAAAACACAACTGGATATTTCTGTTTTCATCCAGTCATATCCGGACAAAGTGGTGTGGAATTCATATGCCATGAACAGAGAAAATCACATTAAAATGGTTTTGGAGAAAAGCAAATCTTTTGGTTAGGCAAATGCATAAAATGTCATCTATACAAACAGAAATATGATGTTTGTTTGTTGCAGTTCCTCTAGCTTTCTCCCTAGAAAATACGAATGTTTTGAGCTGGTGTCCCCATGATGAACCAATTAGTGTTTCTACGGTACAAAAATAAATGTTCCCTGATAAAAACATTCAAAACAATAAAGTCCATCGAAAATATAAGAAAACACAAACACAGAGGCTTTCACAATATTTCGGATTGAGTTAGCCAAAGCAAAACTGGATATCTCTGGTTTCATCCAGTCATATTCGGACAAAGTGGTGTGGAATTCGTATGCAATGCACTGAGAAAATCACAGTAAAAATGGTTTTGGAGAAAAGCAAAGTCTTTTCGTTAGGCCAGTACAAAAAATGTCATCTATACAAACAGCAATGTCATGTTTGTTTGCCGCAGTTCCTCTAGATTTCTCCCTAGAAAATACGAATGCTTAGAGCGGGTGTTCCCATGATGCACCAATTAGTGTTTCAATGGTAAGAAAGTAAATGTTCCCTCATAAAAACATTCAAAACAGTAAACTCCATCGATAATATCCGGAAAACGCAAACACAGAGGCTGTAGCAATATTTTGGATTGAGTTAGCCAAAACAAAACCGGATATTTCCGGTTTCATCCAATCATATCCGGACAAACTGGTATGGAATTCGTATGCAATGGACCTAGAAAATCAGAGTAAAAATGGTTTTGGAGAAAAGCAAAGTCTTTTTGTTAGGCAAGTGCATAAAATGTCATCGAAACTAACAGAAATATCATGTTAGTTTGTCGCAGTTCCTCTAGCTTTCTCCCTAGAAAATACAAATGTGTAGAGCTGGTGTCCCCATGATGAACCAATTAGTGTTTCTACGGTACAAAAATAAATGTTCCCTGATAAAAGCATTCAAAACAATAAAGTCCGTCGATAATATCCAGAAAACACAAACACAGAAGCTGTAGCAATATCTGGGAAATCGTAAGCCAAAACACAACCAGATATTTCTGGTTTCATCTGTCATATCAGGACAAAGTTGAGTGGAATTAGTATGCAATGGACCGAGAAAATCACAGTAAAAATTGTTTTTGGAGAAAAGCAAAGCCTTTTCTATAGGCAAGTGCATAAAATGTCATCTTATACAAACAGAAATATCATGTTTGTTTGCCGCAGTTCCTCTACATTTCTCCCTAGAAAATACGACTGTGTAGAGATGTTGTCTCCATGTGGAACCAATTTGTGTTTCTGTGACACAAAATTAAATGTTCCCTGATAAAAAAAATTCAAAACAATATAGTCCATCGATAATATCCTGAAAACACAAACACAGTTGCTGTAGCAATATTTCAGATGGAGTTAGCCAAAACACAACTGGATATTTCCGGTTTCATCCAGTCATATCTGGACAAAGTGGTGTGGAATTTGTATGCAATGGACCGAGAAAATCACAGTAAAAATGGTTTTGGAGACAAGCAAAGTCTTTTTGTTAGGCTAGTGCATAAAATGTCATCTATACAAACAGAAATATCATGTTGGTTTGCCGCAGTTCCTTTAGCTTTCTCCCTAGAAAATACGAATATTTACAGCTGGTGTATCCATGTGGAACCCATTACTGTATCCAAGCTCAAATAAAATGTTCCCTGATAAAAAACATTCAAAACAATAAACTCCTTGATAATACCCAGAAATCACAAACACAGAGGTTGTAGCAATATCTGGGATTGAGTTGGCCAAACATAACCGGATATTTCCGGTTTCATCCAGTCATTTCCGGAGAAACTAGTGTGGAATTCGTATGCAATGGACTGAGAAAATCACAGTGAAAATGATTTTGGAGAATAGCAAAGTCTTTTCGTTAAGCAGGTGCATAAAATGTCATCGATACAAACACAAATATCATGTGTGTTTGTCGCAGTTCCTCTAGCTTTCTCCCTAGAAAATAAGAATGTGTAGAGCTGGTGTCTCCACGTTGAACCAATTACTGATTCCAAACAGAAAAATTAAATGTTCCCTGATAAAAAACATTCAAAACAATAAAGTCCATCGATAATATCCACAAAACACAAACACAGAGGCTTTCACAATATTTCGATTTAGTTAGCCAAAACACAACTGGATATTTCTGTTTTCATCCAGTCATATCCGGACAAAGTGGTGTGGAATTCGTATGCCATGAACAGAGAAAATCACATTAAAATGGTTTTGGAGAAAAGCAAATCTTTTGGTTAGGCAAATGCATAAAATGTCATCTATACAAACAGAAATATGATGTTTGTTTGTCGCAGTTCCTCTAGCTTTCTCCCTAGAAAATACGAATGTTTTGAGCTGGTGTCCCCATGATGAACCAATTAGTGTTTCTACGGTACAAAAATAAATGTTCCCTGATAAAAACATTCAAAACAATAAAGTCCATCGAAAATATAAGAAAACACAAACACAGAGGCTTTCACAATATTTCGGATTGAGTTAGCCAAAGCAAAACTGGATATCTCTGGTTTCATCCAGTCATATTCGGACAAAGTGGTGTGGAATTCGTATGCAATGCACTGAGAAAATCACAGTAAAAATGGTTTTGGAGAAAAGCAAAGTCTTTTCGTTAGGCCAGTACAAAAAATGTCATCTATACAAACAGCAATGTCATGTTTGTTTGCCGCAGTTCCTCTAGATTTCTCCCTAGAAAATACGAATGCTTAGAGCGGGTGTTCCCATGATGCACCAATTAGTGTTTCAATGGTAAGAAAGTAAATGTTCCCTCATAAAAACATTCAAAACAGTAAACTCCATCGATAATATCCGGAAAACGCAAACACAGAGGCTGTAGCAATATTTTGGATTGAGTTAGCCAAAACAAAACCGGATATTTCCGGTTTCATCCAATCATATCCGGACAAACTGGTATGGAATTCGTATGCAATGGACCTAGAAAATCAGAGTAAAAATGGTTTTGGAGAAAAGCAAAGTCTTTTTGTTAGGCAAGTGCATAAAATGTCATCGAAACTAACAGAAATATCATGTTAGTTTGTCGCAGTTCCTCTAGCTTTCTCCCTAGAAAATACAAATGTGTAGAGCTGGTGTCCCCATGATGAACCAATTAGTGTTTCTACGGTACAAAAATAAATGTTCCCTGATAAAAGCATTCAAAACAATAAAGTCCGTCGATAATATCCAGAAAACACAAACACAGAAGCTGTAGCAATATCTGGGAAATAGTAAGCCAAAACACAACCAGATATTTCTGGTTTCATCTGTCATATCAGGACAAAGTTGAGTGGAATTAGTATGCAATGGACCGAGAAAATCACAGTAAAAATTGTTTTTGGAGAAAAGCAAAGCCTTTTCTATAGGCAAGTGCATAAAATGTCATCTTCTACAAACAGAAATATCATGTTTGTTTGCCGCAGTTCCTCTACATTTCTCCCTAGAAAATACGACTGTGTAGAGCTGTTGTCTCCATGTGGAACCAATTTGTGTTTCTGTGACACAAAATTAAATGTTCCCTGATAAAAAAAATTCAAAACAATATAGTCCATCGATAATATCCTGAAAACACAAACACAGTTGCTGTAGCAATATTTCAGATGGAGTTAGCCAAAACACAACTGGATATTTCCGGTTTCATCCAGTCATATCTGGACAAAGTGGTGTGGAATTTGTATGCAATGGACCAAGAAAATCACAGTAAAAATGGTTTTGGAGACAAGCAAAGTCTTTTTGTTAGGCTAGTGCATAAAATGTCATCTATACAAACAGAAATATCATGTTGGTTTGCGGCAGTTCCTTTAAGCTTTCTCCCTAGAAAATACGAATATTTACAGCTGGTGTATCCATGTGGAACCCATTACTGTATCCAAGCTCAAATAAAATGTTCCCTGATAAAAAACATTCAAAACAATAAACTCCTTGATAATACCCAGAAATCACAAACACAGAGGTTGTAGCAATATCTGGGATTGAGTTGGCCAAACATAACCGGATATTTCCGGTTTCATCCAGTCATTTCCGGAGAAACTAGTGTGGAATTCGTATGCAATGGACTGAGAAAATCACAGTGAAAATGATTTTGGAGAATAGCAAAGTCTTTTCGTTAAGCAAGTGCATAAAATGTCATCGATACAAACACAAATATCATGTGTGTTTGTCGCAGTTCCTCTAGCTTTCTCCCTAGAAAATAAGAATGTGTAGAGCTGGTGTCTCCACGTTGAACCAATTACTGATTCCAAACAGAAAAATTAAATGTTCCCTGATAAAAAACATTCAAAACAATAAAGTCCATCGATAATATCCACAAAACACAAACACAGAGGCTTTCACAATATTTCGATTGAGTTAGCCAAAACACAACTGGATATTTCTGTTTTCATCCAGTCATATCCGGACAAAGTGGTGTGGAATTCGTATGCCATGAACAGAGAAAATCACATTAAAATGGTTTTGGAGAAAAGCAAATCTTTTGGTTAGGCAAATGCATAAAATGTCATCTATACAAACAGAAATATGATGTTTGTTTGTCGCAGTTCCTCTAGCTTTCTCCCTAGAAAATACGAATGTTTTGAGCTGGTGTCCCCATGATGAACCAATTAGTGTTTCTACGGTACAAAAATAAATGTTCCCTGATAAAAACATTCAAAACAATAAAGTCCATCGAAAATATAAGAAAACACAAACACAGAGGCTTTCACAATATTTCGGATTGAGTTAGCCAAAGCAAAACTGGATATTTCTGGTTTCATCCAGTCATATTCGGACAAAGTGGTGTGGAATTCGTATGCAATGCACTGAGAAAATCACAGTAAAAATGGTTTTGGAGAAAAGCAAAGTCTTTTCGTTAGGCCAGTACAAAAAATGTCATCTATACAAACAGCAATGTCATGTTTGTTTGCCGCAGTTCCTCTAGATTTCTCCCTAGAAAATACGAATGCTTAGAGCGGGTGTTCCCATGATGCACCAATTAGTGTTTCAATGGTAAGAAAGTAAATGTTCCCTCATAAAAACATTTAAAACAGTAAACTCCATCGATAATATCCGGAAAACGCAAACACAGAGGCTGTAGCAATATTTTGGATTGAGTTAGCCAAAACAAAACCGGATATTTCCGGTTTCATCCAATCATATCCGGACAAACTGGTATGGAATTCGTATGCAATGGACCTAGAAAATCAGAGTAAAAATGGTTTTGGAGAAAAGCAAAGTCTTTTTGTTAGGCAAGTGCATAAAATGTCATCGAAACTAACAGAAATATCATGTTAGTTTGTCGCAGTTCCTCTAGCTTTCTCCCTAGAAAATACAAATGTGTAGAGCTGGTGTCCCCATGATGAACCAATTAGTGTTTCTACGGTACAAAAATAAATGTTCCCTGATAAAAGCATTCAAAACAATAAAGTCCGTCGATAATATCCAGAAAACACAAACACAGAAGCTGTAGCAATATCTGGGAAATAGTAAGCCAAAACACAACCAGATATTTCTGGTTTCATCTGTCATATCAGGACAAAGTTGAGTGGAATTAGTATGCAATGGACCAAGAAAATCACAGTAAAAATTGTTTTTGGAGAAAAGCAAAGCCTTTTCTATAGGCAAGTGCATAAAATGTCATCTTATACAAACAGAAATATCATGTTTGTTTGCCGCAGTTCCTCTACATTTCTCCCTAGAAAATACGACTGTGTAGAGCTGTTGTCTCCATGTGGAACCAATTTGTGTTTCTGTGACACAAAATTAAATGTTCCCTGATAAAAAAAATTCAAAACAATATAGTCCATCGATAATATCCTGAAAACACAAACACAGTTGCTGTAGCAATATTTCAGATGGAGTTAGCCAAAACACAACTGGATATTTCCGGTTTCATCCAGTCATATCTGGACAAAGTGGTGTGGAATTTGTATGCAATGGACCGAGAAAATCACAGTAAAAATGGTTTTGGAGACAAGCAAAGTCTTTTTGTTAGGCTAGTGCATAAAATGTCATCTATACAAACAGAAATATCATGTTGGTTTGCCGCAGTTCCTTTAGCTTTCTCCCTAGAAAATACGAATATTTACAGCTGGTGTATCCATGTGGAACCCATTACTGTATCCAAGCTCAAATAAAATGTTCCCTGATAAAAAACATTCAAAACAATAAACTCCTTGATAATACCCAGAAATCACAAACACAGAGGTTGTAGCAATATCTGGGATTGAGTTGGCCAAACATAACCGGATATTTCCGGTTTCATCCAGTCATTTCCGGAGAAACTAGTGTGGAATTCGTATGCAAAGGACTGAGAAAATCACAGTGAAAATGATTTTGGAGAATAGCAAAGTCTTTTCGTTAAGCAAGTGCATAAAATGTCATCGATACAAACACAAATATCATGTGTGTTTGTCGCAGTTCCTCTAGCTTTCTCCCTAGAAAATAAGAATGTGTAGAGCTGGTGTCTCCACGTTGAACCAATTACTGATTCCAAACAGAAAAATTAAATGTTCCCTGATAAAAAACATTCAGAACAATAAAGTACATCGACAATATCCGGAAAACACAAACACAGAGGCTTTCACAATATTTCGATTTAGTTAGCCAAAACACAACTGGATATTTCTGTTTTCATCCAGTCATATCCGGACAAAGTGGTGTGGAATTCGTATGCCATGAACAGAGAAAATCACATTAA
The DNA here is from genome assembly GCF_033115175.1 of Lepus europaeus. NCBI lineage: Eukaryota > Metazoa > Chordata > Mammalia > Lagomorpha > Leporidae > Lepus > Lepus europaeus. The sequence continues at coordinate 61,370 of NW_026909175.1, read as the reverse complement.
AATGGTTTTGGAGAAAAGCAAATCTCTTGGTTAGGCAAATGCATAAAATGTCATCTATACAAACAGAAATATGATGTTTGTTTGTCGCAGTTCCTCTAGCTTTCTCCCTAGAAAATACGAATGTTTTGAGCTGGTGTCCCCATGATGAACCAATTAGTGTTTCTACGGTACAAAAATAAATGTTCCCTGATAAAAACATTCAAAACAATAAAGTCCATCGAAAATATAAGAAAACACAAACACAGAGGCTTTCACAATATTTCGGATTGAGTTAGCCAAAGCAAAACTGGATATCTCTGGTTTCATCCAGTCATATTCGGACAAAGTGGTGTGGAATTCGTATGCAATGCACTGAGAAAATCACAGTAAAAATGGTTTTGGAGAAAAGCAAAGTCTTTTCGTTAGGCCAGTACAAAAAATGTCATCTATACAAACAGCAATGTCATGTTTGTTTGCCGCAGTTCCTCTAGATTTCTCCCTAGAAAATACGAATGCTTAGAGCGGGTGTTCCCATGATGCACCAATTAGTGTTTCAATGGTAAGAAAGTAAATGTTCCCTCATAAAAACATTCAAAACAGTAAACTCCATCGATAATATCCGGAAAACGCAAACACAGAGGCTGTAGCAATATTTTGGATTGAGTTAGCCAAAACAAAACCGGATATTTCCGGTTTCATCCAATCATATCCGGACAAACTGGTATGGAATTCGTATGCAATGGACCTAGAAAATCAGAGTAAAAATGGTTTTGGAGAAAAGCAAAGTCTTTTTGTTAGGCAAGTGCATAAAATGTCATCGAAACTAACAGAAATATCATGTTAGTTTGTCGCAGTTCCTCTAGCTTTCTCCCTAGAAAATACAAATGTGTAGAGCTGGTGTCCCCATGATGAACCAATTAGTGTTTCTACGGTACAAAAATAAATGTTCCCTGATAAAAGCATTCAAAACAATAAAGTCCGTCGATAATATCCAGAAAACACAAACACAGAAGCTGTAGCAATATCTGGGAAATAGTAAGCCAAAACACAACCAGATATTTCTGGTTTCATCTGTCATATCAGGACAAAGTTGAGTGGAATTAGTATGCAATGGACCGAGAAAATCACAGTAAAAATTGTTTTTGGAGAAAAGCAAAGCCTTTTCTATAGGCAAGTGCATAAAATGTCATCTTCTACAAACAGAAATATCATGTTTGTTTGCCGCAGTTCCTCTACATTTCTCCCTAGAAAATACGACTGTGTAGAGCTGTTGTCTCCATGTGGAACCAATTTGTGTTTCTGTGACACAAAATTAAATGTTCCCTGATAAAAAAAATTCAAAACAATATAGTCCATCGATAATATCCTGAAAACACAAACACAGTTGCTGTAGCAATATTTCAGATGGAGTTAGCCAAAACACAACTGGATATTTCCGGTTTCATCCAGTCATATCTGGACAAAGTGGTGTGGAATTTGTATGCAATGGACCAAGAAAATCACAGTAAAAATGGTTTTGGAGACAAGCAAAGTCTTTTTGTTAGGCTAGTGCATAAAATGTCATCTATACAAACAGAAATATCATGTTGGTTTGCGGCAGTTCCTTTAAGCTTTCTCCCTAGAAAATACGAATATTTACAGCTGGTGTATCCATGTGGAACCCATTACTGTATCCAAGCTCAAATAAAATGTTCCCTGATAAAAAACATTCAAAACAATAAACTCCTTGATAATACCCAGAAATCACAAACACAGAGGTTGTAGCAATATCTGGGATTGAGTTGGCCAAACATAACCGGATATTTCCGGTTTCATCCAGTCATTTCCGGAGAAACTAGTGTGGAATTCGTATGCAATGGACTGAGAAAATCACAGTGAAAATGATTTTGGAGAATAGCAAAGTCTTTTCGTTAAGCAAGTGCATAAAATGTCATCGATACAAACACAAATATCATGTGTGTTTGTCGCAGTTCCTCTAGCTTTCTCCCTAGAAAATAAGAATGTGTAGAGCTGGTGTCTCCACGTTGAACCAATTACTGATTCCAAACAGAAAAATTAAATGTTCCCTGATAAAAAACATTCAAAACAATAAAGTCCATCGATAATATCCACAAAACACAAACACAGAGGCTTTCACAATATTTCGATTGAGTTAGCCAAAACACAACTGGATATTTCTGTTTTCATCCAGTCATATCCGGACAAAGTGGTGTGGAATTCGTATGCCATGAACAGAGAAAATCACATTAAAATGGTTTTGGAGAAAAGCAAATCTTTTGGTTAGGCAAATGCATAAAATGTCATCTATACAAACAGAAATATGATGTTTGTTTGTCGCAGTTCCTCTAGCTTTCTCCCTAGAAAATACGAATGTTTTGAGCTGGTGTCCCCATGATGAACCAATTAGTGTTTCTACGGTACAAAAATAAATGTTCCCTGATAAAAACATTCAAAACAATAAAGTCCATCGAAAATATAAGAAAACACAAACACAGAGGCTTTCACAATATTTCGGATTGAGTTAGCCAAAGCAAAACTGGATATTTCTGGTTTCATCCAGTCATATTCGGACAAAGTGGTGTGGAATTCGTATGCAATGCACTGAGAAAATCACAGTAAAAATGGTTTTGGAGAAAAGCAAAGTCTTTTCGTTAGGCCAGTACAAAAAATGTCATCTATACAAACAGCAATGTCATGTTTGTTTGCCGCAGTTCCTCTAGATTTCTCCCTAGAAAATACGAATGCTTAGAGCGGGTGTTCCCATGATGCACCAATTAGTGTTTCAATGGTAAGAAAGTAAATGTTCCCTCATAAAAACATTTAAAACAGTAAACTCCATCGATAATATCCGGAAAACGCAAACACAGAGGCTGTAGCAATATTTTGGATTGAGTTAGCCAAAACAAAACCGGATATTTCCGGTTTCATCCAATCATATCCGGACAAACTGGTATGGAATTCGTATGCAATGGACCTAGAAAATCAGAGTAAAAATGGTTTTGGAGAAAAGCAAAGTCTTTTTGTTAGGCAAGTGCATAAAATGTCATCGAAACTAACAGAAATATCATGTTAGTTTGTCGCAGTTCCTCTAGCTTTCTCCCTAGAAAATACAAATGTGTAGAGCTGGTGTCCCCATGATGAACCAATTAGTGTTTCTACGGTACAAAAATAAATGTTCCCTGATAAAAGCATTCAAAACAATAAAGTCCGTCGATAATATCCAGAAAACACAAACACAGAAGCTGTAGCAATATCTGGGAAATAGTAAGCCAAAACACAACCAGATATTTCTGGTTTCATCTGTCATATCAGGACAAAGTTGAGTGGAATTAGTATGCAATGGACCAAGAAAATCACAGTAAAAATTGTTTTTGGAGAAAAGCAAAGCCTTTTCTATAGGCAAGTGCATAAAATGTCATCTTATACAAACAGAAATATCATGTTTGTTTGCCGCAGTTCCTCTACATTTCTCCCTAGAAAATACGACTGTGTAGAGCTGTTGTCTCCATGTGGAACCAATTTGTGTTTCTGTGACACAAAATTAAATGTTCCCTGATAAAAAAAATTCAAAACAATATAGTCCATCGATAATATCCTGAAAACACAAACACAGTTGCTGTAGCAATATTTCAGATGGAGTTAGCCAAAACACAACTGGATATTTCCGGTTTCATCCAGTCATATCTGGACAAAGTGGTGTGGAATTTGTATGCAATGGACCGAGAAAATCACAGTAAAAATGGTTTTGGAGACAAGCAAAGTCTTTTTGTTAGGCTAGTGCATAAAATGTCATCTATACAAACAGAAATATCATGTTGGTTTGCCGCAGTTCCTTTAGCTTTCTCCCTAGAAAATACGAATATTTACAGCTGGTGTATCCATGTGGAACCCATTACTGTATCCAAGCTCAAATAAAATGTTCCCTGATAAAAAACATTCAAAACAATAAACTCCTTGATAATACCCAGAAATCACAAACACAGAGGTTGTAGCAATATCTGGGATTGAGTTGGCCAAACATAACCGGATATTTCCGGTTTCATCCAGTCATTTCCGGAGAAACTAGTGTGGAATTCGTATGCAAAGGACTGAGAAAATCACAGTGAAAATGATTTTGGAGAATAGCAAAGTCTTTTCGTTAAGCAAGTGCATAAAATGTCATCGATACAAACACAAATATCATGTGTGTTTGTCGCAGTTCCTCTAGCTTTCTCCCTAGAAAATAAGAATGTGTAGAGCTGGTGTCTCCACGTTGAACCAATTACTGATTCCAAACAGAAAAATTAAATGTTCCCTGATAAAAAACATTCAGAACAATAAAGTACATCGACAATATCCGGAAAACACAAACACAGAGGCTTTCACAATATTTCGATTTAGTTAGCCAAAACACAACTGGATATTTCTGTTTTCATCCAGTCATATCCGGACAAAGTGGTGTGGAATTCGTATGCCATGAACAGAGAAAATCACATTAAAATGGTTTTGGAGAAAAGCAAATCTCTTGGTTAGGCAAATGCATAAAATGTCATCTATACAAACAGAAATATGATGTTTGTTTGTCGCAGTTCCTCTAGCTTTCTCCCTAGAAAATACGAATGTTTTGAGCTGGTGTCCCCATGATGAACCAATTAGTGTTTCTACGGTACAAAAATAAATGTTCCCTGATAAAAACATTCAAAACAATAAAGTCCATCGAAAATATAAGAAAACACAAACACAGAGGCTTTCACAATATTTCGGATTGAGTTAGCCAAAGCAAAACTGGATATTTCTGGTTTCATCCAGTCATATTCGGACAAAGTGGTGTGGAATTCGTATGCAATGCACTGAGAAAATCACAGTAAAAATGGTTTTGGAGAAAAGCAAAGTCTTTTCGTTAGGCCAGTACAAAAAATGTCATCTATACAAACAGCAATGTCATGTTTGTTTGCCGCAGTTCCTCTAGATTTCTCCCTAGAAAATACGAATGCTTAGAGCGGGTGTTCCCATGATGCACCAATTAGTGTTTCAATGGTAAGAAAGTAAATGTTCCCTCATAAAAACATTTAAAACAGTAAACTCCATCGATAATATCCGGAAAACGCAAACACAGAGGCTGTAGCAATATTTTGGATTGAGTTAGCCAAAACAAAACCGGATATTTCCGGTTTCATCCAATCATATCCGGACAAACTGGTATGGAATTCGTATGCAATGGACCTAGAAAATCAGAGTAAAAATGGTTTTGGAGAAAAGCAAAGTCTTTTTGTTAGGCAAGTGCATAAAATGTCATCGAAACTAACAGAAATATCATGTTAGTTTGTCGCAGTTCCTCTAGCTTTCTCCCTAGAAAATACAAATGTGTAGAGCTGGTGTCCCCATGATGAACCAATTAGTGTTTCTACGGTACAAAAATAAATGTTCCCTGATAAAAGCATTCAAAACAATAAAGTCCGTCGATAATATCCAGAAAACACAAACACAGAAGCTGTAGCAATATCTGGGAAATAGTAAGCCAAAACACAACCAGATATTTCTGGTTTCATCTGTCATATCAGGACAAAGTTGAGTGGAATTAGTATGCAATGGACCAAGAAAATCACAGTAAAAATTGTTTTTGGAGAAAAGCAAAGCCTTTTCTATAGGCAAGTGCATAAAATGTCATCTTATACAAACAGAAATATCATGTTTGTTTGCCGCAGTTCCTCTACATTTCTCCCTAGAAAATACGACTGTGTAGAGCTGTTGTCTCCATGTGGAACCAATTTGTGTTTCTGTGACACAAAATTAAATGTTCCCTGATAAAAAAAATTCAAAACAATATAGTCCATCGATAATATCCTGAAAACACAAACACAGTTGCTGTAGCAATATTTCAGATGGAGTTAGCCAAAACACAACTGGATATTTCCGGTTTCATCCAGTCATATCTGGACAAAGTGGTGTGGAATTTGTATGCAATGGACCGAGAAAATCACAGTAAAAATGGTTTTGGAGACAAGCAAAGTCTTTTTGTTAGGCTAGTGCATAAAATGTCATCTATACAAACAGAAATATCATGTTGGTTTGCCGCAGTTCCTTTAGCTTTCTCCCTAGAAAATACGAATATTTACAGCTGGTGTATCCATGTGGAACCCATTACTGTATCCAAGCTCAAATAAAATGTTCCCTGATAAAAAACATTCAAAACAATAAACTCCTTGATAATACCCAGAAATCACAAACACAGAGGTTGTAGCAATATCTGGGATTGAGTTGGCCAAACATAACCGGATATTTCCGGTTTCATCCAGTCATTTCCGGAGAAACTAGTGTGGAATTCGTATGCAAAGGACTGAGAAAATCACAGTGAAAATGATTTTGGAGAATAGCAAAGTCTTTTCGTTAAGCAAGTGCATAAAATGTCATCGATACAAACACAAATATCATGTGTGTTTGTCGCAGTTCCTCTAGCTTTCTCCCTAGAAAATAAGAATGTGTAGAGCTGGTGTCTCCACGTTGAACCAATTACTGATTCCAAACAGAAAAATTAAATGTTCCCTGATAAAAAACATTCAGAACAATAAAGTACATCGACAATATCCGGAAAACACAAACACAGAGGCTTTCACAATATTTCGATTTAGTTAGCCAAAACACAACTGGATATTTCTGTTTTCATCCAGTCATATCCGGACAAAGTGGTGTGGAATTCGTATGCCATGAACAGAGAAAATCACATTAAAATGGTTTTGGAGAAAAGCAAATCTCTTGGTTAGGCAAATGCATAAAATGTCATCTATACAAACAGAAATATGATGTTTGTTTGTCGCAGTTCCTCTAGCTTTCTCCCTAGAAAATACGAATGTTTTGAGCTGGTGTCCCCATGATGAACCAATTAGTGTTTCTACGGTACAAAAATAAATGTTCCCTGATAAAAACATTCAAAACAATAAAGTCCATCGAAAATATAAGAAAACACAAACACAGAGGCTTTCACAATATTTCGGATTGAGTTAGCCAAAGCAAAACTGGATATTTCTGGTTTCATCCAGTCATATTCGGACAAAGTGGTGTGGAATTCGTATGCAATGCACTGAGAAAATCACAGTAAAAATGGTTTTGGAGAAAAGCAAAGTCTTTTCGTTAGGCCAGTACAAAAAATGTCATCTATACAAACAGCAATGTCATGTTTGTTTGCCGCAGTTCCTCTAGATTTCTCCCTAGAAAATACGAATGCTTAGAGCGGGTGTTCCCATGATGCACCAATTAGTGTTTCAATGGTAAGAAAGTAAATGTTCCCTCATAAAAACATTCAAAACAGTAAACTCCATCGATAATATCCGGAAAACGCAAACACAGAGGCTGTAGCAATATTTTGGATTGAGTTAGCCAAAACAAAACCGGATATTTCCGGTTTCATCCAATCATATCCGGACAAACTGGTATGGAATTCGTATGCAATGGACCTAGAAAATCAGAGTAAAAATGGTTTTGGAGAAAAGCAAAGTCTTTTTGTTAGGCAAGTGCATAAAATGTCATCGAAACTAACAGAAATATCATGTTAGTTTGTCGCAGTTCCTCTAGCTTTCTCCCTAGAAAATACAAATGTGTAGAGCTGGTGTCCCCATGATGAACCAATTAGTGTTTCTACGGTACAAAAATAAATGTTCCCTGATAAAAGCATTCAAAACAATAAAGTCCGTCGATAATATCCAGAAAACACAAACACAGAAGCTGTAGCAATATCTGGGAAATAGTAAGCCAAAACACAACCAGATATTTCTGGTTTCATCTGTCATATCAGGACAAAGTTGAGTGGAATTAGTATGCAATGGACCGAGAAAATCACAGTAAAAATTGTTTTTGGAGAAAAGCAAAGCCTTTTCTATAGGCAAGTGCATAAAATGTCATCTTATACAAACAGAAATATCATGTTTGTTTGCCGCAGTTCCTCTACATTTCTCCCTAGAAAATACGACTGTGTAGAGCTGTTGTCTCCATGTGGAACCAATTTGTGTTTCTGTGACACAAAATTAAATGTTCCCTGATAAAAAAAATTCAAAACAATATAGTCCATCGATAATATCCTGAAAACACAAACACAGTTGCTGTAGCAATATTTCAGATGGAGTTAGCCAAAACACAACTGGATATTTCCGGTTTCATCCAGTCATATCTGGACAAAGTGGTGTGGAATTTGTATGCAATGGACCGAGAAAATCACAGTAAAAATGGTTTTGGAGACAAGCAAAGTCTTTTTGTTAGGCTAGTGCATAAAATGTCATCTATACAAACAGAAATATCATGTTGGTTTGCCGCAGTTCCTTTAGCTTTCTCCCTAGAAAATACGAATATTTACAGCTGGTGTATCCATGTGGAACCCATTACTGTATCCAAGCTCAAATAAAATGTTCCCTGATAAAAAACATTCAAAACAATAAACTCCTTGATAATACCCAGAAATCACAAACACAGAGGTTGTAGCAATATCTGGGATTGAGTTGGCCAAACATAACCGGATATTTCCGGTTTCATCCAGTCATTTCCGGAGAAACTAGTGTGGAATTCGTATGCAATGGACTGAGAAAATCACAGTGAAAATGATTTTGGAGAATAGCAAAGTCTTTTCGTTAAGCAAGTGCATAAAATGTCATCGATACAAACACAAATATCATGTGTGTTTGTCGCAGTTCCTCTAGCTTTCTCCCTAGAAAATAAGAATGTGTAGAGCTGGTGTCTCCACGTTGAACCAATTACTGATTCCAAACAGAAAAATTAAATGTTCCCTGATAAAAAACATTCAGAACAATAAAGTACATCGACAATATCCGGAAAACACAAACACAGAGGCTTTCACAATATTTCGATTTAGTTAGCCAAAACACAACTGGATATTTCTGTTTTCATCCAGTCATATCCGGACAAAGTGGTGTGGAATTCGTATGCCATGAACAGAGAAAATCACATTAAAATGGTTTTGGAGAAAAGCAAATCTCTTGGTTAGGCAAATGCATAAAATGTCATCTATACAAACAGAAATATGATGTTTGTTTGTCGCAGTTCCTCTAGCTTTCTCCCTAGAAAATACGAATGTTTTGAGCTGGTGTCCCCATGATGAACCAATTAGTGTTTCTACGGTACAAAAATAAATGTTCCCTGATAAAAACATTCAAAACAATAAAGTCCATCGAAAATATAAGAAAACACAAACACAGAGGCTTTCACAATATTTCGGATTGAGTTAGCCAAAGCAAAACTGGATATTTCTGGTTTCATCCAGTCATATTCGGACAAAGTGGTGTGGAATTCGTATGCAATGCACTGAGAAAATCACAGTAAAAATGGTTTTGGAGAAAAGCAAAGTCTTTTCGTTAGGCCAGTACAAAAAATGTCATCTATACAAACAGCAATGTCATGTTTGTTTGCCGCAGTTCCTCTAGATTTCTCCCTAGAAAATACGAATGCTTAGAGCGGGTGTTCCCATGATGCACCAATTAGTGTTTCAATGGTAAGAAAGTAAATGTTCCCTCATAAAAACATTCAAAACAGTAAACTCCATCGATAATATCCGGAAAACGCAAACACAGAGGCTGTAGCAATATTTTGGATTGAGTTAGCCAAAACAAAACCGGATATTTCCGGTTTCATCCAATCATATCCGGACAAACTGGTATGGAATTCGTATGCAATGGACCTAGAAAATCAGAGTAAAAATGGTTTTGGAGAAAAGCAAAGTCTTTTTGTTAGGCAAGTGCATAAAATGTCATCGAAACTAACAGAAATATCATGTTAGTTTGTCGCAGTTCCTCTAGCTTTCTCCCTAGAAAATACAAATGTGTAGAGCTGGTGTCCCCATGATGAACCAATTAGTGTTTCTACGGTACAAAAATAAATGTTCCCTGATAAAAGCATTCAAAACAATAAAGTCCGTCGATAATATCCAGAAAACACAAACACAGAAGCTGTAGCAATATCTGGGAAATAGTAAGCCAAAACACAACCAGATATTTCTGGTTTCATCTGTCATATCAGGACAAAGTTGAGTGGAATTAGTATGCAATGGACCGAGAAAATCACAGTAAAAATTGTTTTTGGAGAAAAGCAAAGCCTTTTCTATAGGCAAGTGCATAAAATGTCATCTTATACAAACAGAAATATCATGTTTGTTTGCCGCAGTTCCTCTACATTTCTCCCTAGAAAATACGACTGTGTAGAGATGTTGTCTCCATGTGGAACCAATTTGTGTTTCTGTGACACAAAATTAAATGTTCCCTGATAAAAAAAATTCAAAACAATATAGTCCATCGATAATATCCTGAAAACACAAACACAGTTGCTGTAGCAATATTTCAGATGGAGTTAGCCAAAACACAACTGGATATTTCCGGTTTCATCCAGTCATATCTGGACAAAGTGGTGTGGAATTTGTATGCAATGGACCGAGAAAATCACAGTAAAAATGGTTTTGGAGACAAGCAAAGTCTTTTTGTTAGGCTAGTGCATAAAATGTCATCTATACAAACAGAAATATCATGTTGGTTTGCCGCAGTTCCTTTAGCTTTCTCCCTAGAAAATACGAATATTTACAGCTGGTGTATCCATGTGGAACCCATTACTGTATCCAAGCTCAAATAAAATGTTCCCTGATAAAAAACATTCAAAACAATAAACTCCTTGATAATACCCAGAAATCACAAACACAGAGGTTGTAGCAATATCTGGGATTGAGTTGGCCAAACATAACCGGATATTTCCGGTTTCATCCAGTCATTTCCGGAGAAACTAGTGTGGAATTCGTATGCAATGGACTGAGAAAATCACAGTGAAAATGATTTTGGAGAATAGCAAAGTCTTTTCGTTAAGCAAGTGCATAAAATGTCATCGATACAAACACAAATATCATGTGTGTTTGTCGCAGTTCCTCTAGCTTTCTCCCTAGAAAATAAGAATGTGTAGAGCTGGTGTCTCCACGTTGAACCAATTACTGATTCCAAACAGAAAAATTAAATGTTCCCTGATAAAAAACATTCAAAACAATAAAGTCCATTGATAATATCCACAAAACACAAACACAGAGGCTTTCACAATATTTCGATTGAGTTAGCCAAAACACAACTGGATATTTCTGTTTTCATCCAGTCATATCCGGACAAAGTGGTGTGGAATTCGTATGCCATGAACAGAGAAAATCACATTAAAATGGTTTTGGAGAAAAGCAAATCTTTTGGTTAGGCAAATGCATAAAATGTCATCTATACAAACAGAAATATGATGTTTGTTTGTCGCAGTTCCTTTAGCTTTCTCCCTAGAAAATACGAATGTTTTGAGCTGGTGTCCCCATGATGAACCAATTAGTGTTTCTACGGTACAAAAATAAATGTTCCCTGATAAAAACATTCAAAACAATAAAGTCCATCGAAAATATAAGAAAGCACAAACACAGAGGCTTTCACAATATTTCGGATTGAGTTAGCCAAAGCAAAACTGGATATTTCTGGTTTCATCCAGTCATATTCGGACAAAGTGGTGTGGAATTCGTATGCAATGCACTGAGAAAATCACAGTAAAAATGGTTTTGGAGAAAAGCAAAGTCTTTTCGTTAGGCCAGTACAAAAAATGTCATCTATACAAACAGCAATGTCATGTTTGTTTGCCGCAGTTCCTCTAGATTTCTCCCTAGAAAATACGAATGCTTAGAGCGGGTGTTCCCATGATGCACAAATTAGTGTTTCAATGGTAAGAAAGTAAATGTTCCCTCATAAAAACATTCAAAACAGTAAACTCCATCGATAATATCCGGAAAACGCAAACACAGAGGCTGTAGCAATATTTTGGATTGAGTTAGCCAAAACAAAACCGGATATTTCCAGTTTCATCCAATCATATCCGGACAAACTGGTATGGAATTCGTATGCAATGGACCTAGAAAATCAGAGTAAAAATGGTTTTGGAGAAAAGCAAAGTCTTTTTGTTAGGCAAGTGCATAAAATGTCATCGAAACTAACAGAAATATCATGTTAGTTTGTCGCAGTTCCTCTAGCTTTCTCCCTAGAAAATACAAATGTGTAGAGCTGGTGTCCCCATGATGAACCAATTAGTGTTTCTACGGTACAAAAATAAATGTTCCCTGATAAAAGCATTCAAAACAATAAAGTCCGTCGATAATATCCAGAAAACACAAACACAGAAGCTGTAGCAATATCTGGGAAATAGTAAGCCAAAACACAACCAGATATTTCTGGTTTCATCTGTCATATCAGGACAAAGTTGAGTGGAATTAGTATGCAATGGACCAAGAAAATCACAGTAAAAATTGTTTTTGGAGAAAAGCAAAGCCTTTTCTATAGGCAAGTGCATAAAATGTCATCTTATACAAACAGAAATATCATGTTTGTTTGCCGCAGTTCCTCTACATTTCTCCCTAGAAAATACGACTGTGTAGAGCTGTTGTCTCCATGTGGAACCAATTTGTGTTTCTGTGACACAAAATTAAATGTTCCCTGATAAAAAAAATTCAAAACAATATAGTCCATCGATAATATCCTGAAAACACAAACACAGTTGCTGTAGCAATATTTCAGATGGAGTTAGCCAAAACACAACTGGATATTTCCGGTTTCATCCAGTCATATCTGGACAAAGTGGTGTGGAATTTGTATGCAATGGACCGAGAAAATCACAGTAAAAATGGTTTTGGAGACAAGCAAAGTCTTTTTGTTAGGCTAGTGCATAAAATGTCATCTATACAAACAGAAATATCATGTTGGTTTGCCGCAGTTCCTTTAGCTTTCTCCCTAGAAAATACGAATATTTACAGCTGGTGTATCCATGTGGAACCCATTACTGTATCCAAGCTCAAATAAAATGTTCCCTGATAAAAAACATTCAAAACAATAAACTCCTTGATAATACCCAGAAATCACAAACACAGAGGTTGTAGCAATATCTGGGATTGAGTTGGCCAAACATAACCGGATATTTCCGGTTTCATCCAGTCATTTCCGGAGAAACTAGTGTGGAATTCGTATGCAATGGACTGAGAAAATCACAGTGAAAATGATTTTGGAGAATAGCAAAGTCTTTTCGTTAAGCAAGTGCATAAAATGTCATCGATACAAACACAAATATCATGTGTGTTTGTCGCAGTTCCTCTAGCTTTCTCCCTAGAAAATAAGAATGTGTAGAGCTGGTGTCTCCACGTTGAACCAATTACTGATTCCAAACAGAAAAATTAAATGTTCCCTGATAAAAAACATTCAAAACAATAAAGTCCATCGATAATATCCACAAAACACAAACACAGAGGCTTTCACAATATTTCGATTTAGTTAGCCAAAACACAACTGGATATTTCTGTTTTCATCCAGTCATATCCGGACAAAGTGGTGTGGAATTCGTATGCCATGAACAGAGAAAATCACATTAAAATGGTTTTGGAGAAAAGCAAATCTTTTGGTTAGGCAAATGCATAAAATGTCATCTATACAAACAGAAATATGATGTTTGTTTGTGCAGTTCCTCTAGCTTTCTCCCTAGAAAATACGAATGTTTTGAGCTGGTGTCCCCATGATGAACCAATTAGTGTTTCTACGGTACAAAAATAAATGTTCCCTGATAAAAACATTCAAAACAATAAAGTCCATCGAAAATATAAGAAAACACAAACACAGAGGCTTTCACAATATTTCGGATTGAGTTAGCCAAAGCAAAACTGGATATTTCTGGTTTCATCCAGTCATATTCGGACAAAGTGGTGTGGAATTCGTATGCAATGCACTGAGAAAATCACAGTAAAAATGGTTTTGGAGAAAAGCAAAGTCTTTTCGTTAGGCCAGTACAAAAAATGTCATCTATACAAACAGCAATGTCATGTTTGTTTGCCGCAGTTCCTCTAGATTTCTCCCTAGAAAATACGAATGCTTAGAGCGGGTGTTCCCATGATGCACCAATTAGTGTTTCAATGGTAAGAAAGTAAATGTTCCCTCATAAAAACATTCAAAACAGTAAACTCCATCGATAATATCCGGAAAACGCAAACACAGAGGCTGTAGCAATATTTTGGATTGAGTTAGCCAAAACAAAACCGGATATTTCCGGTTTCATCCAATCATATCCGGACAAACTGGTATGGAATTCGTATGCAATGGACCTAGAAAATCAGAGTAAAAATGGTTTTGGAGAAAAGCAAAGTCTTTTTGTTAGGCAAGTGCATAAAATGTCATCGAAACTAACAGAAATATCATGTTAGTTTGTCGCAGTTCCTCTAGCTTTCTCCCTAGAAAATACAAATGTGTAGAGCTGGTGTCCCCATGATGAACCAATTAGTGTTTCTACGGTACAAAAATAAATGTTCCCTGATAAAAGCATTCAAAACAATAAAGTCCGTCGATAATATCCAGAAAACACAAACACAGAAGCTGTAGCAATATCTGGGAAATAGTAAGCCAAAACACAACCAGATATTTCTGGTTTCATCTGTCATATCAGGACAAAGTTGAGTGGAATTAGTATGCAATGGACCAAGAAAATCACAGTAAAAATTGTTTTTGGAGAAAAGCAAAGCCTTTTCTATAGGCAAGTGCATAAAATGTCATCTTATACAAACAGAAATATCATGTTTGTTTGCCGCAGTTCCTCTACATTTCTCCCTAGAAAATACGACTGTGTAGAGCTGTTGTCTCCATGTGGAACCAATTTGTGTTTCTGTGACACAAAATTAAATGTTCCCTGATAAAAAAAATTCAAAACAATATAGTCCATCGATAATATCCTGAAAACACAAACACAGTTGCTGTAGCAATATTTCAGATGGAGTTAGCCAAAACACAACTGGATATTTCCGGTTTCATCCAGTCATATGTGGACAAAGTGGTGTGGAATTTGTATGCAATGGACCGAGAAAATCACAGTAAAAATGGTTTTGGAGACAAGCAAAGTCTTTTTGTTAGGCTAGTGCATAAAATGTCATCTATACAAACAGAAATATCATGTTGGTTTGCCGCAGTTCCTTTAGCTTTCTCCCTAGAAAATACGAATATTTACAGCTGGTGTATCCATGTGGAACCCATTACTGTATCCAAGCTCAAATAAAATGTTCCCTGATAAAAAACATTCAAAACAATAAACTCCTTGATAATACCCAGAAATCACAAACACAGAGGTTGTAGCAATATCTGGGATTGAGTTGGCCAAACATAACCGGATATTTCCGGTTTCATCCAGTCATTTCCGGAGAAACTAGTGTGGAATTCGTATGCAATGGACTGAGAAAATCACAGTGAAAATGATTTTGGAGAATAGCAAAGTCTTTTCGTTAAGCAAGTGCATAAAATGTCATCGATACAAACACAAATATCATGTGTGTTTGTCGCAGTTCCTCTAGCTTTCTCCCTAGAAAATAAGAATGTGTAGAGCTGGTGTCTCCACGTTGAACCAATTACTGATTCCAAACAGAAAAATTAAATGTTCCCTGATAAAAAAACATTCAAAACAATAAAGTCCATCGATAATATCCACAAAACACAAACACAGAGGCTTTCACAATATTTCGATTTAGTTAGCCAAAACACAACTGGATATTTCTGTTTTCATCCAGTCATATCCGGACAAAGTGGTGTGGAATTCGTATGCCATGAACAGAGAAAATCACATTAAAATGGTTTTGGAGAAAAGCAAATCTTTTGGTTAGGCAAATGCATAAAATGTCATCTATACAAACAGAAATATGATGTTTGTTTGTCGCAGTTCCTCTAGCTTTCTCCCTAGAAAATACGAATGTTTTGAGCTGGTGTCCCCATGATGAACCAATTAGTGTTTCTACGGTACAAAAATAAATGTTCCCTGATAAAAACATTCAAAACAATAAAGTCCATCGAAAATATAAGAAAACACAAACACAGAGGCTTTCACAATATTTCGGATTGAGTTAGCCAAAGCAAAACTGGATATTTCTGGTTTCATCCAGTCATATTCGGACAAAGTGGTGTGGAATTCGTATGCAATGCACTGAGAAAATCACAGTAAAAATGGTTTTGGAGAAAAGCAAAGTCTTTTCGTTAGGCCAGTACAAAAAATGTCATCTATACAAACAGCAATGTCATGTTTGTTTGCCGCAGTTCCTCTAGATTTCTCCCTAGAAAATACGAATGCTTAGAGCGGGTGTTCCCATGATGCACCAATTAGTGTTTCAATGGTAAGAAAGTAAATGTTCCCTCATAAAAACATTCAAAACAGTAAACTCCATCGATAATATCCGGAAAACGCAAACACAGAGGCTGTAGCAATATTTTGGATTGAGTTAGCCAAAACAAAACCGGATATTTCCGGTTTCATCCAATCATATCCGGACAAACTGGTATGGAATTCGTATGCAATGGACCTAGAAAATCAGAGTAAAAATGGTTTTGGAGAAAAGCAAAGTCTTTTTGTTAGGCAAGTGCATAAAATGTCATCGAAACTAACAGAAATATCATGTTAGTTTGTCGCAGTTCCTCTAGCTTTCTCCCTAGAAAATACAAATGTGTAGAGCTGGTGTCCCCATGATGAACCAATTAGTGTTTCTACGGTACAAAAATAAATGTTCCCTGATAAAAGCATTCAAAACAATAAAGTCCGTCGATAATATCCAGAAAACACAAACACAGAAGCTGTAGCAATATCTGGGAAATAGTAAGCCAAAACACAACCAGATATTTCTGGTTTCATCTGTCATATCAGGACAAAGTTGAGTGGAATTAGTATGCAATGGACCAAGAAAATCACAGTAAAAATTGTTTTTGGAGAAAAGCAAAGCCTTTTCTATAGGCAAGTGCATAAAATGTCATCTTATACAAACAGAAATATCATGTTTGTTTGCCGCAGTTCCTCTACATTTCTCCCTAGAAAATACGACTGTGTAGAGCTGTTGTCTCCATGTGGAACCAATTTGTGTTTCTGTGACACAAAATTAAATGTTCCCTGATAAAAAAAAATTCAAAACAATATAGTCCATCGATAATATCCTGAAAACACAAACACAGTTGCTGTAGCAATATTTCAGATGGAGTTAGCCAAAACACAACTGGATATTTCCGGTTTCATCCAGTCATATGTGGACAAAGTGGTGTGGAATTTGTATGCAATGGACCGAGAAAATCACAGTAAAAATGGTTTTGGAGACAAGCAAAGTCTTTTTGTTAGGCTAGTGCATAAAATGTCATCTATACAAACAGAAATATCATGTTGGTTTGCCGCAGTTCCTTTAGCTTTCTCCCTAGAAAATACGAATATTTACAGCTGGTGTATCCATGTGGAACCCATTACTGTATCCAAGCTCAAATAAAATGTTCCCTGATAAAAAACATTCAAAACAATAAACTCCTTGATAATACCCAGAAATCACAAACACAGAGGTTGTAGCAATATCTGGGATTGAGTTGGCCAAACATAACCGGATATTTCCGGTTTCATCCAGTCCTTTCCGGAGAAACTAGTGTGGAATTCGTATGCAATGGACTGAGAAAATCACAGTGAAAATGATTTTGGAGAATAGCAAAGTCTTTTCATTAAGCAAGTGCATAAAATGTCATCGATACAAACACAAATATCATGTGTGTTTGTCGCAGTTCCTCTAGCTTTCTCCCTAGAAAATAAGAATGTGTAGAGCTGGTGTCTCCACGTTGAACCAATTACTGATTCCAAACAGAAAAATTAAATGTTCCCTGATAAAAAACATTCAAAACAATAAAGTCCATCGATAATATCCACAAAACACAAACACAGAGGCTTTCACAATATTTCGATTTAGTTAGCCAAAACACAACTGGATATTTCTGTTTTCATCCAGTCATATCCGGACAAAGTGGTGTGGAATTCGTATGCCATGAACAGAAAAAATCACATTAAAATGGTTTTGGAGAAAAGCAAATCTTTTGGTTAGGCAAATGCATAAAATGTCATCTATACAAACAGAAATATGATGTTTGTTTGTCGCAGTTCCTCTAGCTTTCTCCCTAGAAAATACGAATGTTTTGAGCTGGTGTCCCCATGATGAACCAATTAGTGTTTCTACGGTACAAAAATAAATGTTCCCTGATAAAAACATTCAAAACAATAAAGTCCATCGAAAATATAAGAAAACACAAACACAGAGGCTTTCACAATATTTCGGATTGAGTTAGCCAAAGCAAAACTGGATATTTCTGGTTTCATCCAGTCATATTCGGACAAAGTGGTGTGGAATTCGTATGCAATGCACTGAGAAAATCACAGTAAAAATGGTTTTGGAGAAAAGCAAAGTCTTTTCGTTAGGCCAGTACAAAAAATGTCATCTATACAAACAGCAATGTCATGTTTGTTTGCCGCAGTTCCTCTAGATTTCTCCCTAGAAAATACGAATGCTTAGAGCGGGTGTTCCCATGATGCACCAATTAGTGTTTCAATGGTAAGAAAGTAAATGTTCCCTCATAAAAACATTCAAAACAGTAAACTCCATCGATAATATCCGGAAAACGCAAACACAGAGGCTGTAGCAATATTTTGGATTGAGTTAGCCAAAACAAAACCGGATATTTCCGGTTTCATCCAATCATATCCGGACAAACTGGTATGGAATTCGTATGCAATGGACCTAGAAAATCAGAGTAAAAATGGCTTTGGAGAAAAGCAAAGTCTTTTTGTTAGGCAAGTGCATAAAATGTCATCGAAACTAACAGAAATATCATGTTAGTTTGTCGCAGTTCCTCTAGCTTTCTCCCTAGAAAATACAAATGTGTAGAGCTGGTGTCCCCATGATGAACCAATTAGTGTTTCTACGGTACAAAAATAAATGTTCCCTGATAAAAGCATTCAAAACAATAAAGTCCGTCGATAATATCCAGAAAACACAAACACAGAAGCTGTAGCAATATCTGGGAAATAGTAAGCCAAAACACAACCAGATATTTCTGGTTTCATCTGTCATATCAGGACAAAGTTGAGTGGAATTAGTATGCAATGGACCGAGAAAATCACAGTAAAAATTGTTTTTGGAGAAAAGCAAAGCCTTTTCTATAGGCAAGTGCATAAAATGTCATCTTATACAAACAGAAATATCATGTTTGTTTGCCGCAGTTCCTCTACATTTCTCCCTAGAAAATACGACTGTGTAGAGCTGTTGTCTCCATGTGGAACCAATTTGTGTTTCTGTGACACAAAATTAAATGTTCCCTGATAAAAAAAATTCAAAACAATATAGTCCATCGATAATATCCTGAAAACACAAACACAGTTGCTCTAGCAATATTTCAGATGGAGTTAGCCAAAACACAACTGGATATTTCCGGTTTCATCCAGTCATATCTGGACAAAGTGGTGTGGAATTTGTATGCAATGGACCGAGAAAATCACAGTAAAAATGGTTTTGGAGACAAGCAAAGTCTTTTTGTTAGGCTAGTGCATAAAATGTCATCTATACAAACAGAAATATCATGTTGGTTTGCCGCAGTTCCTTTAGCTTTCTCCCTAGAAAATACGAATATTTACAGCTGGTGTATCCATGTGGAACCCATTACTGTATCCAAGCTCAAATAAAATGTTCCCTGATAAAAAACATTCAAAACAATAAACTCCTTGATAATACCCAGAAATCACAAACACAGAGGTTGTAGCAATATCTGGGATTGAGTTGGCCAAACATAACCGGATATTTCCGGTTTCATCCAGTCATTTCCGGAGAAACTAGTGTGGAATTCGTATGCAATGGACTGAGAAAATCACAGTGAAAATGATTTTGGAGAATAGCAAAGTCTTTTCGTTAAGCAAGTGCATAAAATGTCATCGATACAAACACAAATATCATGTGTGTTTGTCGCAGTTCCTCTAGCTTTCTCCCTAGAAAATAAGAATGTGTAGAGCTGGTGTCTCCACGTTGAACCAATTACTGATTCCAAACAGAAAAATTAAATGTTCCCTGATAAAAAACATTCAAAACAATAAAGTCCATCGATAATATCCACAAAACACAAACACAGAGGCTTTCACAATATTTCGATTGAGTTAGCCAAAACACAACTGGATATTTCTGTTTTCATCCAGTCATATCCGGACAAAGTGGTGTGGAATTCGTATGCCATGAACAGAGAAAATCACATTAAAATGGTTTTGGAGAAAAGCAAATCTTTTGGTTAGGCAAATGCATAAAATGTCATCTATACAAACAGAAATATGATGTTTGTTTGTCGCAGTTCCTCTAGCTTTCTCCCTAGAAAATACGAATGTTTTGAGCTGGTGTCCCCATGATGAACCAATTAGTGTTTCTACGGTACAAAAATAAATGTTCCCTGATAAAAACATTCAAAACAATAAAGTCCATCGAAAATATAAGAAAACACAAACACAGAGGCTTTCACAATATTTCGGATTGAGTTAGCCAAAGCAAAACTGGATATTTCTGGTTTCATCCAGTCATATTCGGACAAAGTGGTGTGGAATTCGTATGCAATGCACTGAGAAAATCACAGTAAAAATGGTTTTGGAGAAAAGCAAAGTCTTTTCGTTAGGCCAGTACAAAAAATGTCATCTATACAAACAGCAATGTCATGTTTGTTTGCCGCAGTTCCTCTAGATTTCTCCCTAGAAAATACGAATGCTTAGAGCGGGTGTTCCCATGATGCACCAATTAGTGTTTCAATGGTAAGAAAGTAAATGTTCCCTCATAAAAACATTCAAAACAGTAAACTCCATCGATAATATCCGGAAAACGCAAACACAGAGGCTGTAGCAATATTTTGGATTGAGTTAGCCAAAACAAAACCGGATATTTCCGGTTTCATCCAATCATATCCGGACAAACTGGTATGGAATTCGTATGCAATGGACCTAGAAAATCAGAGTAAAAATGGCTTTGGAGAAAAGCAAAGTCTTTTTGTTAGGCAAGTGCATAAAATGTCATCGAAACTAACAGAAATATCATGTTAGTTTGTCGCAGTTCCTCTAGCTTTCTCCCTAGAAAATACAAATGTGTAGAGCTGGTGTCCCCATGATGAACCAATTAGTGTTTCTACGGTACAAAAATAAATGTTCCCTGATAAAAGCATTCAAAACAATAAAGTCCGTCGATAATATCCAGAAAACACAAACACAGAAGCTGTAGCAATATCTGGGAAATAGTAAGCCAAAACACAACCAGATATTTCTGGTTTCATCTGTCATATCAGGACAAAGTTGAGTGGAATTAGTATGCAATGGACCGAGAAAATCACAGTAAAAATTGTTTTTGGAGAAAAGCAAAGCCTTTTCTATAGGCAAGTGCATAAAATGTCATCTTATACAAACAGAAATATCATGTTTGTTTGCCGCAGTTCCTCTACATTTCTCCCTAGAAAATACGACTGTGTAGAGCTGTTGTCTCCATGTGGAACCAATTTGTGTTTCTGTGACACAAAATTAAATGTTCCCTGATAAAAAAAATTCAAAACAATATAGTCCATCGATAATATCCTGAAAACACAAACACAGTTGCTCTAGCAATATTTCAGATGGAGTTAGCCAAAACACAACTGGATATTTCCGGTTTCATCCAGTCATATCTGGACAAAGTGGTGTGGAATTTGTATGCAATGGACCGAGAAAATCACAGTAAAAATGGTTTTGGAGACAAGCAAAGTCTTTTTGTTAGGCTAGTGCATAAAATGTCATCTATACAAACAGAAATATCATGTTGGTTTGCCGCAGTTCCTTTAGCTTTCTCCCTAGAAAATACGAATATTTACAGCTGGTGTATCCATGTGGAACCCATTACTGTATCCAAGCTCAAATAAAATGTTCCCTGATAAAAAACATTCAAAACAATAAACTCCTTGATAATACCCAGAAATCACAAACACAGAGGTTGTAGCAATATCTGGGATTGAGTTGGCCAAACATAACCGGATATTTCCGGTTTCATCCAGTCATTTCCGGAGAAACTAGTGTGGAATTCGTATGCAATGGACTGAGAAAATCACAGTGAAAATGGTTTTGGAGAAAAGCAAAGTCTTTTCGTTAGGCAAGTGCATAAAATATCATCTATACAAAGAGAAATATCATGTTTGTTTTCCGCGGTTCCTCTCATTTTCTCCCTAGAAAATACGAATGTGTAGAGCTGGTGTCCCTATGATGAACCAATTAGTGTTTCTATGGTAGAAAAATAAATGTTCCCTGATAAAAACAATCAAAAAAATAAAGTCCATCCAAAATATGCAGAAAACACAAACACAGAGGCTGTAGCAATATTTCCGATTGAGTTAGCCAAAACACAACCAGATATTTCTGGTTTTATCCAGTCATGTCCGGACAAAGCGATGTGGAATTCGTATTCAATGGACCGAGAAAACCACAGTAAAAATGGTTTTGGAGAAAAGCAAAGTCTTTTCATTAGGCAAGTAGATAAAATGTCATCTATACAAACAGAAATATCATGTTTGTTTATCGCAGTTCCTCTAGCTTACTCCCTAGAAAATACAAATATGTAGAGTTGGTGTCTCCATGTGGAACCAATTAGTGTATCTAAGCTCAAAATTACATGTTCCCCAATGAAAAACATTGAAAACAATAAAGTCTGTTGATAAAATCCGGAAAACACAAACACAGAGGTGTAGCAATATCTGGGATTGAGTTAGCCAAAACAAAACCAGATATTTCGGGTTTCATCCTGTCATATGAGGACAAACTTGTATGGAATTCGTATGCGATGCAACGAGGACTTCGAAGTAAAAATGGTTTTGGAAAAAAGCAAAGATTTTTTGTTATGCCAGTGCATAAAATTTCATCTATACAAACAGAAATATCATGTTTGTTTGCCGCAGTTCCTCTAGCTTTCTCCCTAGAAAATACGAATGTGTAGAGCTGGTGTCTCCATGTGCAACCTATAAGTGTTTCCAAGCACAAAAATAAATGTTCCCTGATAAAAAAATCCAAAAAAAAAAAATACAGTGCATTGATAATATCCGGAAAACACAAACACAGAGGCTCTAACAATATCTAGCCTTGAATTAGCCAAAACAAAACCAGATATTTCCGGTTTGATCCAGTCATATCCGGACAAACTGTTATGGAATTCATATGCAATGAACCGAAAAAATCACAGTAAAAATGGTTTTGGAGAAAAGCAAAGTCTTTTCGTTAGGCAAGTGCATAAAATGTCATCTATACAAACTGAAATATCATGTGTGTTTGTTGCAGTTCCTCTAGCTTTCTCCCTAGAAAATACGAATTTGTAGAGCTCGTGTCCCCATGATGAACCAATTAGTGTTTCTATGGTAGAAAAATAAATGTTCCCTGATAAAAACATTCAAAACAATAAAGCCCATCGAAAATATCCAGCAAACACAAACACAGAGGCTTTCACAATATTTCGGATTGAGTTAGCCAAAACAGTACCCGATAGTTCTGGTTTCATCCAGTCATGTCCGGAGAAAGTGTTGTGGAATTCATATGCAGTGGACAGAGAAAATCAGAGTAAAACTGTTTTTGGAGAAAAGCAAAGTCTTTTCATTAGGCAAGTAGATAAAATGTCATCTATACAAACAGAAATATCATGTTTGTTTGCCACAGTTCCTCTAGCTTTCTCCCTAGAAAATACAAATATGTAGAGCTGGTGTCTCCATGTGGAAGCAATTAGTGTATCTAAGCTCAAAATTAAATGTTCCCCGATGAAAAACATTCAAAACAATAAAGTCTGTTGATAATATCCGGAAAATACCAACACAGAGGTGTAGCAATAACTGGGGTTGAGTTAGCCAAAACAAAACTGGATATTTACGGTTTCATCCTGTCATATGAGGACAAACTTGTATGGAATTCGTAAGCAATGGACCGAGAAAATCACTGTAAAAATGGTTTTGGAGAAAAGCAAAGTTTTTTCGTTATGCCAGTGCATAAAATGTCATCTATACAAACAGAAATATCATGTTTGTTTGCCGCAGTTCCTCTAGCTTTCTCCCTAGAAAATACGAATGTGTAGAGCTGGTGTTTCCATGTGGAACCAATTAGTGTTTCCAAGAACAAAAATAAATGTTCCCTGATAAAAAACATTCAAAATAATACAGTGCATTGATAATATCAGGAAAAAACAACCACAGTGGCTCTAGCAATATCTGGGATTGAGTTAGCCAAAACAAAACCGGATATTTCCGCTTTCATCCAGTCATTTCCGGTAAACTGGTGTGGAATTCGTATGCAATGCACCGAGAAAATCACAGTAAAAATGGTTTTGGAGAAAAGCAAAGTCTTTTCGTTAGGCAAGTGCATAAAATGTCATCTATACAAACAGAAAGATCATGTTTCTTGGTCGCATTTCCTCTAGCTTTCTCCCTAGAAAATACGAATGTGTAGAGCTGGTGTCCCCATGATGAACCAATTATTGTTTCTATGGTAAAAAAAATAAATGTTCCTTGATAAAAACATTGAAAACAATAAAGTCCATCGATAATATAAGAAAACACAAACACACAGGCTTTCACAATTGTTCGGATTGAGTTAGCTAAAACACAACCGGATATTTCTGGTTCCATCCAGTCATTTCCAGAAAAATTAGTGTGGAAGTCGTATGAAATGGACCGGGAAAATCACAGTAAATATGGTTTTGGAGAAAAGCACAGTGTTTTTATTAGGCAAGTGCACAAAATGTCAACGAAACTAACAGAAATATCATGTTTGTTTGTCGCAGTTCCTCTAGCTTTCCACGCCAGAAAATACGAATGTGTAGAGCTGGTGTCCCCATGATGAACCAATTAGTGTTTCTACGGTAGAAAAATAAATGTTCCCTGATAAAAACATTCAAAACAATAAACTCAATTGATAATATCCAGAAAAAACAAACACAGAGGCTGTTGCAATATTTTGGATTGAATTAGCCAACACACAAGCGGATATTTCTGGTTTTATCCAGTCATGTCCGGAAAAAGTGCTGTGGAAGTTGTATGCAATGGACAGAAAAAATCAGAGTAAAAATGCTTTTGGAGAAAAGCAAAGTCTTTTATTAGGCAAATAGATAAAATATCATCTATACAAACACAAATATCATGTTTGTTAGTCACATTTCCTCTAGCTTTCTCCGTAGAAAATGCGAATGTGTAGAGATGGTGTCTCCATGTGGAACCAATAGTGTGTCCAAGCACAAAATTAAATGTTCCCTGATAAAAAACATTCAAAACAATAAAGTCCGTTCATAATATCCAGAAAACACAAACACAGAGGCTGTAGCAATGAGAAGATAAGGCAGGCTGGGTTTAAAATGGAGTTGCTTGACCTAACTGCATACTGTTTTGCTTCTGTGCAAAATGGCTGGGCTTGCAAAATGCTTTTATAAGATAACTGTACTTTAGCTGAACTTGTAGCATGTGATGATTGTGTTAATGCTTTTATGAGATAATTGAATTTTAGTTGAACCTGTAGCATGTGATAATTATTTTAGGAGCTATGTTAAGTTTTTGGGAACCATAAAAGCAGAAGTTGATCGAAAATGTACCCACCCTATGTCCTGATGACCCCGTATTTGTGCTTGCTCAAGTACTTTGTTCTTTTACCCTGGAAAAACCCTTTTACCTTGTGATCTTTTGTCATGCTGTGGAAATATGCTAATGTTGTGGTTTTAAGCCTTAAATACTCTGTGCAATTGATGATCGGGGCCTCTCTCTGCACTGCACCCGAGGGTGTTGTTGTGCTTGGAGACGGCCCATCTGCGCAGATGCAATAAACTTCCTCATGCTCTTTGCATCGATTGGAGTGGAATTCGTGCATCTGGGGTCGTTCGGATCGTGAGACACCTTTCGGGGTCTTACAGCAATATTTCCGATTGAGTTAGTCAAAACACAACCGGATATTTCTGGTTTCATCCAGTCATTTCCGGAAAAATCTAGTGTGGAATTCGTATGCAATGGACCGAGAAAATCACAGTAAAAATGGTTTTTGAGAAAAGCAAAGTCTTTTCGTTATGCCAGGGCATACAATGTCATTGATACACACAGAAATATCATGTTTGTTTGTCCCAGTTCCTCTAGCTTTCTCCCTAGAAAATACGAATGTGTAGAGCTGGTGTCCCCATGATGAATCGTTTAGTATTTCTACGGTAGAAAAATAAATGTTTCCCAATAAAAACATTGAAAACAATAAAGTCCGTTGATAATATCCGGTAAACAAAAACACAGAGGCTCCAGCAATATTTTGGATTGAGTTACCCAAAACACAACCGGATATGTCTGGTTTCATTCAGACATATCCGGACAACGTTGTGTGGAATTCGTAGGCAATGGACCGAAAAAATCACAGTGAAAATGGTTTTGGAGAAAAGCAAAGATTTTTCATTAGGCAAGTGTATGAAATGTCATCTATACAAGCAGAAATATCATATTTGTTTGTCACAGTTCCTCTAGCTTTCTCCCTAGAAAATACGAAGGTGTGGAGCTGGTGTCTCCATGTGCAACCAATTAGTGTTTCCAAGCACAAACATAAATATTCCATGATAAATAACATACAAAACAATAAAGTCCATCGATAATATCCAGAAAACACAAACACAGAGGCTTTCACAATAATTCGGATTGAGTTAGCCAAAACACAACCAGATATTTCTGGTTCCATCCAGTCATTTCCAGAAAAACTAGTGTGGAAGTCGTATGCAATGGACAGAGAAAATCACAGTAAAAATGGTTTTGGAGAAAAGCAAAGTCTTTTTGTTAGGAAAGTGCATAAAATGTCATCGAAACTAACAGAAATATCATGTTTGTCACAGTTCCTCTAGCTTTCTCTCTAGAAATTACGAATATCTAGTGCTAGTGTCGCGATGATGAACCAATTAGTGTTTCCAAGCACAAAAATGAATGTTCCCTGATAAAAACATTCAAAGAATAAAGTCCACCTATAATATCCAGAAAACACAAACACAGAGGCTTTCACAATATTTCGGATTGAGTTAGCCAAAACACAACTCGATATTTCTGGTTCCATCCAGTCATATCCGGAAAAACTAGTGTGGAAGTCATATGCAATGCACCGAGAAAATCACAGTAAAAATGGTTTTGGATAAAGCAAAGTCTTTTTGTTAGAAAAGTGCATAAAATGTCATCGAAACTAACAGAAATATCATGTTTGTTTGTCACAGTTCCTCTAGCTTTCCATGCCAGAAAATACGAATGTGTAGAGCTGGTGTCCCCATGATGAACCAATTAGTGTTTCTATGGTAGAAAAATATATGTTCCCTGATAAAAACATTCAAAACAATAAACTCAATTGATAATATCCAGAAAACACAAACACAGAGGCTGTAGCAATATATCAGATTGAGTTAGCCAAGACACAAGCGGATATTTCTGGTTTTATCCAGTCATGTCCGGACAAAGTGCTGTGGAAGTTGTATGCAATGGACCGAGAAAATCAGAGTAAAAATGCTTTTGGAGAAAAGCAAAGTCTTTTCGTTAGGCAAGTGCATAAAATGTCATCTATACAAACAGAAATATCATGTTTGTTAGTCGCAGTTCCTCTAGCTTTCTCCCTAGAAAATGCGAATGTGTAGAGATGGTGTCTCCATGTGGAACCAATTAGTGTGTCCAAGCACAAAATTAAATGTTCCCTGATAAAAAACATTCAAAACAATAAAGTCCGTTCATAATATCCAGAAAACACAAACACAGAGGCTGTAGCAATATTTCGGATTGAGTTAGTCAAAACACAACCGGATATTTCTGGTTTCATCCAGTCATTTCCGGAAAAATCTAGTGTGGAATTCGTATGCAATGGACCGAGAAAATCACAGTAAAAATGGTTTTTGAGAAAAGCAAAGTCTTTTCGTTATGCCAGGGCATACAATGTCATTGATACAAACAGAAATACCATGTTTGTTTGTCCCAGTTCCTCTAGCTTTCTCCCTAGAAAATACGAATGTGTAGAGCTGGTGTCCCCATGATGAATCAATTAGTATTTCTACGGTAGAAAAATAAATGTTCCCTAATAAAAACATTGAAAACAATAAAGTCCGTTGATAATATCCGGTAAACACAAACACAGAGGCTCCAGCAATATTTTGGATTGAGTTAGCCAAAACACAACCGGATATTTCTGGTTTCATCCAGATATATCCGGACAAAGTTGTGTGGAATTCGTATGCAATGGACCGAGAAAATCAGGGTAAAACTGTTTTTGGAGAAAAGCAAAGTATTTTCATTAGGCAAGTAGATAAAATGTCATATACACAAACAGAAATATCATGTTTGTTTGCCACAATTCCTCTAGCATTATCCCTAGAAAATACAAATATGTAGAGCTGCTGTATCCATGTGGAACCAATTAGTGTATCTAAGCTCAAAATTAAATGTTCCCCGATGAAAAACATTCAAAACAATAAAGTCTGTTGATAAAAATCGGAAAACATCCAAAAAAAAATACAGTCCGTGGATAAAATCAGGAAAACACAAACTCAGAGGCTCAAGCAATATCTGGTATTGAGTTAGCCAAAATAAAACCGGATATTTCTGGTTCTATACAGTAATATCCGGAAAAACTAGTGTGGAAGTCGTAGGCATTCGACCGAGAAAATCACAGTAAAAATGGTTTTGTAGAAAAGCAAAGTCTTTTCGTTAGGCAAGTGCATAAAATGTCATCTATACAAACAGAAATATCATGTGTGTTTGTCGCATTTCCTCTAGCTTTCTCCCTGGAAAATACGAATGTGTAGAGCTGGTGTCCCCATGATGAACCAATTATTGTTTCTACGGTACAAAAATAAATGTTCCCTGATAAAAACATTGAAAAAAATAAAGTCCATCGATAATATAAGAAAACACAAACACACAGGCTTTCACAATATTTTGGATTGAGTTAGCCAAAACACAACCGGATATTTCTGGTTCCATCCAGTCATTTCCAGAAAAACTAGTGTGGAAGTCGTATGCAATGGACCGAGAAAATCACAGTAAAAATGGTTTTGGAGAAAAGCATAGTGTTTGGTAGGAAAGTGCATAAAATGTCATCGAAACTAACAGAAATATCATGTTTGTTTGTAGCAGTTCCTCTAGCTTTCTCCCTACAAAAGTCGAATATGTAGAGCTGGTGTTTCCCATGATGAACCAACTAGTGTGTCTACGGTACAAGAATAAATATTCCCTGACAAAAACATTCAAAACAATAAATTCCATCGATAATATCCAGAAAACACAAACACAGAGACTGTAGCAATATTTTGGATTGAGTTAGCCAAAACACAACCGGATATTTCTGGTTCCATCCAGTCATATCTGGAAAAACTAGTGTGGAAGTCATATGCAATGGACCGAGAAAATCACCGTAAAAATGGTTTTGGAGAAAGCAAAGTCTTTTTGTTAGGAAAGTGCATAAAATGTCATCGAAACTAACAGAAATATCATGTTTGTTTGTCACAGTTCCTCTAGTTTTCCTCGCCAGAAAATACGAATGTGTAGAGCTGGTGTCCCCATGATGAACCAATTAGTGTTTCTACGGTAGAAAAATATATGTTCCCTGATAAAAACATTCAAAACAATAAACTCAATTGATCATATCCAGAAAACACAAACACAGAGGCTGTAGCAATATATCAGATTGAATTAGCCAAGACACAAGCGGATATTTCTGGTTTTATCCAGTCATGTCCAGACAAAGTGCTGTGGAAGTTGTATGCAATGGACCGAGAAAATCAGAGTAAAAATGCTTTTGGAGAAAAGCAAAGTCTTTTATTAGGTAAGTCGATAAAATATCATCTATACAAACACAAATATCATGTTTGTTTATCGCAGTTCCTCTAGCTTTCTCCCCAGAAAATGCGAATGTGTAGAGATGGTGTCTCCATGTGGAACCAATTAGTGAGCCCAAGCACAAAATTAAATGTTCCCTGATAAAAAAAATTCAAAACAATAAAGTCCGTTCATAATATCCAGAAAACACAAACACAGAGGCTGTAGCAATATATCAGATTGAGTTAGTCAAAACAAAACCGGATATTTCTGGTTTCATCCACTCATTTCCGGACAATCTAGTGTGGAAGTCGTATGCAATGGACCGAGAAAATCACAGTAAAAATGGTTTTTGAGAAAAGCAAAGTCTTTTCGTTATGCCAGTGCATAAAATGTCATCTATACAAACAGAAATATCATGTTTGTTTGCCGCAATTCCTCTAACTTTCTCCCTAGAAAATACGAATGTGTAGAGATGGTGTCTCCATGTGGAACCAATTAGTGTTTCCAAGCACAAAAATAAATGTTCCCTGATAAAAAACATCCAAAAAAAATGCAGTCCGTGGATAAAATCAGGAAAACACAAACTCAGAGGCTCAAGCAATATCTGGTATTGAGTTAGCCAAAATAAAACCGGATATTTCTGGTTCTATACAGTAATATCCGGAAAAACTAGTGTGGAAGTCGTAGGCATTCGACCGAGAAAATCACAGTAAAAATCTTTTTGGAGGAAAGCAAAGTCTTTTTGTTAGGCAAGTACATAAAATGTCATCTATACAAACAGAAATAACATGTTTGTTTGTCGCAGTTCCTCTAGCTTTCTCCCTAGAAAATACGAATGTGTAGAGCTGGTGTCTCCATGTGGAACCAATTAGTGTTTCCAAGCACAAAAATAAATGTTCCATGATAAAAAACATTCAAAACAATGAAGTCCATCGATAATATCCAGAAAACACAATCACATAGGCTGTAGCAATATCTGGGATTGAGTTAGCCTAGACACAACCGGATATTTCTGCTTTCATCCAGGCATATCCGGAAAAACTAGTGTGGAAATCATATGCAATGGACCGAGAAAATCACAGTAAAAATGGTTTTGTAGAAAAGCAAAGTCTTTTCGTTAGGCAAGTGCATAAAATGTCATCGAAACTAACAGAAATATCATGTTTGTTTGTCGCGGTTCCTCTAGCTTTCCACCCCAGAAAATACGAATGTGTAGAGCTTTTGTCCCCATGATGAACCAATTAGTATTTCTACGATACAAAAATAAATGTTCCCTACAAAAAACATTCAAAACAATAAAGTCGGTGGATAATATCCGGAAAACACAAACACAGAGGCATTCACAATAATTTGGATTGAATTAGCCAAAACACAACCCGATATATCTGGTTTCATCCAGTTATATCCGGACAAAGTGCCGTGGAATTCGTATGCAATGGATCGAAAAAATCACAGTAAAAATGGTTTTGGAGAAAAGCAAAGTCTTTTCATTAGGCAAGTAGATTAAATGTCGTCTATACAAACAGAAATATCATGTGTGTTTTTCGCAGTTCCTCTAGCTTTCTCCCTAGAAAATACGAATGTGTAGAGCTGGTGTCCCCATGATGAACCAATTAGTGTTTCTATGGTACAAAAATAAATGTTCCCTGATAAAAAACCTTCAAAACAATAAAGTCTGTTGATAAAATCCAGAAAACACAAACACAGAGGCTGTAGCAATATCTGGGATTGAGTTAGCCAAAACAAAACCGGATATTTCCGGTTTCCTCCAGTCATATCAGGACAAACTGTTATGGAATTCATGTGCAATGGACCGAGAAAATCACAGTAAAAATAGTTTTGGAGAAAAGCAAAGTCTTTTCGTTAGGCAAGAGCATAAAATGTCATCTATACAAACAGAAATAACATGTTTGTTTGTCGCAGTTCCTCTAGCTTTCTCCCTAGAAAATACGAAAATGTAGAGCTGGTGTCACCATGTGGAACCAATTAGTGTTTCCAAGCACAAAAATAAATATTCCATGATAAAAAACATCCAAAAGAATGAAGTCCATCGATAATATCCAGAAAACACAACACAGAGTCTGTAGCAATATTTCGGATTGAGATAGCCAAAACAAAACCGGATATTTCTGGTTTCATCCAGTCATATCTGGACAAATTTTCGTGGAATTCAGATGCAATGGACCGAGAAAATCACAGTAAAAATTGTTTTGTAGAAAAGCAAAGATTTGACATTGTGTTTGATGGCAGATTGACCTGAGTTGCTGTCAAACTCAGCAACTCAGGTCAATCTGCCATCAAACACAATGTCAAATCTTTGATCACGGGGCCTAGTAAACTACCCCGCGGAATGCCTCCGTTGGAGATTGTGCCAGAGAACATAAAAGTGGTGGAACGGGCAAAATACGAAGACGTAAAGATAGGCGAGCCAGTGCGCTCCCGGCACACATCCGTGGTGAGCTTGGGCCCCTCTGTCCTCAGGTCCACACTTCACGAAGCTCCCAAAGCACAGCTGAGTCCGGGCATTTATGACGACACCAGTGCTCGGAGGACTCCCGTGAGTTACCAGAACACCATGTCCAGAGGCTCACCCATGATGAGCAGAGCTTCCGATGTTACAATTTCTTCTAGCAAGTCTACCAATCATGAAAGGAAATCCACACTGACTCCTACCCAAAGGGAAAGTATACCAGCAAAGTCTCCAGTGCCTGGGGTGGACCCTGTTGTGAGCCACAGCCCATTTGACCCCCATCACAGGGGCAGCACGGCAGGAGAGGTCTACCGGAGCCATCTGCCCATGCATTTGGATCCAGCCATGCCGTTTCACAGGGCTCTGGACCCTGCAGCTGCTGCTTACCTGTTTCAGAGACAGCTTTCACCAACTCCAGGCTACCCAAGTCAGTATCAGCTGTATGCAATGGAGAATACAAGACAGACAATCTTAAATGATTACATTACCTCACAGCAGATGCAGGTGAACTTGCTCCCTGATGTAGCCAGAGGACTCTCCCCAAGAGAACAGCCACTGGGTCTCCCATACCCACCAACAAGAGGAATCATTGACCTGACCAATATGCCTCCAGCAATTTTAGTGCCTCACCCCGGGGGAACAAGCACTCCTCCCATGGACAGAATCACATATATTCCTGGTACACAGATTACTTTCCCTCCCAGGCCGTACAACCCTGCGTCTATGTCTCCTGGACACCCAACACACCTTGCTGCAGCCGCAAGTGCTGAGCGGGAGCGGGAATGAGAGCGAGAGAGGGAGAGGGAGAGAGAGAGGGAGAGGGAGAAAGAGCGGGAACGGGAACGAGAGCGGGAGCGCATCGCCGCAGCCTCCTCCGACCTCTACCTGCATCCAGGCTCAGAGCAGCCCGGCCGGCCTGGCAGTCACGGATACGCTCGCTCCCCGTCCCCGTCAGTAAGAGCTCAGGAGACCATGTTGCAGCAGAGACCCAGTGTTTTCTAGGGAACCAATGGAACCAGCGTAATCACACCTTTGGACCCAACTGCTCAGCTACGAATCATGCCACTGCCCGCTGGGGGCCCTTCCATAAGCCAAGGCCTGCCAGCCTCCCGCTACAACACTGCTGCGGACGCCCTGGCTGCTCTTGTGGACGCTGCAGCTTCTGCACCCCAGATGGATGTGTCCAAAACAAAAGAGAGTAAGCATGAAGCTGCCAGGTTAGAAGACAATTTGAGAAGCAGGTCAGCAGCAGTTAGTGAGCAGCAGCAGCTAGAGCAGAAAAGCCTGGAGGTGGAGAAGAGATCTGTTCAGTGTCTGTACACTTCTTCAGCCTTTCCAAGTGGCAAGCCCCAGCCTCACTCTTCAGTAGTTTATTCTGAGGCTGGGAAAGATAAAGGGCCTCCTCCAAAGTCCAGATATGAGGAAGAGCTCAGGACCAGAGGGAAGACCACCATTACTGCAGCTAACTTCATAGACGTGATCATCACCCGGCAAATTGCCTCGGACAAGGATGCAAGGGAACGTGGCTCTCAAGGTTCAGACTCTTCCAGTAGCTTGTCTTCTCACAGGTATGAAACAACTAGCGATGCTATTGAGGTCATAAGTCCTGCCAGCTCACCTGCACCGCCCCAGGAAAAACTGCAGGCCTATCAGCCAGAGATTGTTAAGGCAAATCAAGCCGAAAACGATCCAGGCAGACAGTATGAAGGACCATTACATCACTATCGACCACAGCAGGAGTCACCATCTCCACAGCAGCAGCTGCCCCCTTCCTCACAGGCAGAGGGGATGGGACAAGTGCCCAGGACCCATCGGCTCATCACACTTGCCGATCACATCTGTCAAATTATCACACAGGATTTTGCTAGAAATCAAGTTCCCTCGCAGACTCCCCCACAACCTCCCACTTCTACATTCCAAAATTCACCCTCTGCTTTGGTGTCAACGCCTGTGAGGACTAAAACATCAAGTCGTTACAGCCCCGAGTCCCAATCTCAGTCTGTTCACCATCAGAGACCAGGTTCCAGAGTTTCTCCAGAAAATCTTGTGGATAAATCCCGGGGAAGCAGGCCTGGAAAATCCCCAGAGAGGAGTCACGTCACTTCAGAGCCCTACGAGCCCATCTCCCCACCCCAGGTTCCAGTTGTGCATGAGAAGCAGGAAAGCATGCTGCTCTTGTCTCAGCGGGGAGCTGAGCCTTCGGAGCAGAGGAGTGATTCCCGCTCACCAGGCAGTATTAGCTACTTGCCTTCATTCTTCACCAAGCTTGAAAACACATCACCCATGGTTAAATCAAAGAAGCAGGAGATTTTTCGTAAGTTGAACTCCTCTGGTGGAGGTGACTCTGATATGGCAGCTCAGCCAGGAACTGAGATCTTTAATCTGCCAGCGGTTACCACATCAGGCTCAGTTAGCTCTCGAGGCCATTCTTTTGCTGATCCTGCCAGTAATCTTGGTCTAGAAGACATTATCAGGAAGGCACTCATGGGGAGCTTTGATGACAAAGTAGAGGAGCACGGAGTGGTCCTGTCGCAGACTGTGGGAGTAGTGCCTGGTGGCGCCAGCACGTCAGTTGTGACCAGTAGTGAGACACGGAGAGAGGAAGGGGACCCATCACCTCATTCAGGAGGCGTTTGCAAACCAAAGCTGATTAGCAAGTCAAACAGTAGGAAATCAAAATCTCCCATCCCTGGGCAGGCCTACCTGGGAAGTGAACGGCCCTCTTCGGTCTCCTCTGTGCATTCCGAGGGGGACTACCACAGGCAGACGCCAGGGTGGGCCTGGGAAGACAGGCCATCTTCAACAGGCTCAACACAGTTCCCTTATAACCCCCTGACACTGCGGATGCTCAGCAGCACGCCACCAACACCGATCGCATGTGCCCCCTCTGCTGTGAACCAGGCAGCTCCTCACCAACAGAACAGGATCTGGGAGCGAGAGCCCGCCCCGCTGCTCTCAGCACAGTATGAGACACTGTCGGACAGTGACGACTGAACCACACAGACGGGGGACATGGCATGGGGAGGGGCTCGTTCTCAGGTATTTTAATTGCAGGTCAAAAACCTGCCCATATGATTTGTGCCCAGAGACTTTTCAGGAGAGCCAGGGCCATAGATGATTTAGAAATGATGGAAATTCATTTGGAGCATCAAACGGGAAGAAACAGAAAATAGCCTTTGATACGCCACAATTCAGTGGATTCTAATTGTGGAGGGTTGAAATGTAGAGTTTTTAAAAGTGGACAATTCCTGTTCCTACATCTGTTTGTAAAGAAAACCATAATGTCTTTAAATCACTCATGTAAATAGATGACCTTTTTGCAGTGTAAAAAAAAAAAGAAAAGAAAAGAAAAGTCTTTTTGTTAGGAAAGTGCATAAAATGTCATGGAAACTAACAGAAATATCATGTTTGTTTGCCGCAGTTCCTCTAGCTTTCTACCAAGAAAATACGAATGTGTAGAGCTGGTGTCCCAATGATGAACCAATTAGTGTTTCTACGGTACAAAATTAAATGTTCCCTGATAAAAACATTCAAAACAATAAAGTCCACCAATAATATCCAGAAAGCACAAACACAGAGGCTTTCACAATATTTCGGATTGAGTTAGCCAAAACAAAACACGATATATCTGGTTTCATCCAGTCATTTCCGGACAAAGTGGTGTGGAATTCATATGCAATGGACCGAGAAAATCAGAGTAAAAATGGTTTGGAGAAAAGCAAAGTCTTTTCATTAGGCAAGTAGATAAAATGTCATCTAAACAAACAGAAATATCATGTCTGTTTGTCGCAGTTCCTCTAGCTTTCTCCCTAGAAAATAGGAAAATGTAGAGCTGGTGTCACCATGTGGAACCAATTAGTGTTTCCAAGCACAAAAATAAATATTCCATGATAAAAAACATCCAAAAGAATGAAGTCCATCGATAATATCCAGAAAACACAAACACAGAGGCTGTAGCAATATTTCGGATTGAGATAGCCAAAACAAAACCGGATATTTGTGGTTTCAACCAGTCATATCCGGACAAACTGGTGTGCAATTCGTATGCAATGGACTGAGGAAATTCAATAAATATGGTTTTGGAGAAAAGCAAAGTCTTTTCGTTAGGCAAGTGCATAAAATGTCATCGATACAAACTGAAATATCATGTTTGTTTGTCGCAGTTCCTCTAGCTTTCTCCATAGAAAACACGAATGTGTAGAGAGGTGTCACCATGTGGAACCAATTAGTGTTTCCAAGCACAAAAATAAATGTTCCATGATAAAAAACATTGAAAACAATAAAGTCCCTTGATAATATCCAGAAGACACAAACACAGAGGCTGTAGCAATATCTGGGATTGAGTTAGCCAAAACACAACCGGATATTTCTGGTTTCATCCAGTCATATCTGGACAAATTTTCGTGGAATTCAGATGCAATGGACCGAGAAAATCACAGTAAAAATCGTTTTGTAGAAAAGCAAAGTCTTTTTGTTAGGAAACTGCATAAAATGTCATGGAAACTAACAGAAATATCATGTTTGTTTGCCGCAGTTCCTCTAGCTTTCTGCCTAGAATATATGAATGTGTAGAGCTGGTGTCCCAATGATGAACCAATTAGTGTTTCTGTTGGACCTCTCAGTTGCAGAGATGCCCACTTGCTCGGGAGGACGCCCAAAGATCCAGACTCCAGACCAGTTGATGCAAAAAGCACGAGGTTTTTATTGAACGTTTGTGCAAACGGGCCCCCACCTCAGGCAGTGAGGAGCCCTGAGCGGCAGTTTCACACAGGTTATATAGGCAACGAATTAGCATATTCCTAATGCGCATGCGTAGGATTGGTCAGTTCAGAGGGACAATTAGCATACCGGAGAATGCTGAGGGAGAGTGCTGAGGGAACGTGCTGAGGGAGAGTGCTGAGGGAGAGTGCTGAGGGAACGTGCTGAGGGAGAGTGCTGAGGGAGAGTGCTGAGGGAACGTGCTGAGGGAGAGTGCTGAGGGAGAGTGCTGAGGGAACGTGCTGAGGGAGAGTGCTGAGGGAACGTGCTGAGGGAGAGTGCTGAGGGAACGTGCTGAGGGAGAGTGCTGAGGGAGAGTGCTGAGAGAACGTGCTGAGGGAGAGTGCTGAGGGAGAGTGCTGAGGGAGAGTGCTGAGGGAACGTGCTGAGGGAGAGTGCTGAGGGAGAGTGCTGAGGGAACGTGCTGAGGGAGAGTGCTGAGGGAGAGTGCTGAGGGAACGTGCTGAGGGAGAGTGCTGAGGGAGAGTGCTGAGGGAACGTGTTGAGGGAGAGTGCTGAGGGAGAGTGCTGAGGGAACGTGCTGAGGGAGAGTGCTGAGGGAGAGTGCTGAGGGAACGTGCTGAGGGAGAGTGTTGAGGGAACTTGCTGAGGGAGAGTGCTGAGGGAACGTGCTGAGGGAGAGTGCTGAGGGAGAGTGCTGAGAGAACGTGCTGAGGGAGAGTGCTGAGGGAGAGTGCTGAGGGAACGTGCTGAGGGAGAGTGCTGAGGGAGAGTGCTGAGGGAACGTGCTGAGGGAGAGTGCCTAGAGACTCTCCGAAGGGGAGTGGCAGCTCTGCTCTGGGCATGCCTAGAGGTTCTCTGAAGGGGATTGACTTTTCCTTCCCAGAGAACGTCCTGCCCGCTGGACTCTGGGGAACATCTAACCTCTTAAGAAGCCCCTGATATCTGCCCAGGCCTAGTTTCTTGTCCCTCTCCCCCATAAGGGTCCTTCATTCCCTCCTTTTCTTTTTGCAAAGATTTTAATCCTAAAATCTATTGGACCGGCCTGGTGAGAGCCTGCCTCACTGGAGGGAGGAACTCTGTTCTTGCTGGACTGGGTTGGGTTCCACGTTAACAATTGTGGAGCATGGGGATTGGAAAAACAATGGGGAAAGGCCAGGAACATCACAAATATTAAACAGTTTTTGAAAGTCTTAGCTTGAGTGGGTTCTGAGTGCGCTGGAGCTTCCATTTGGCTGGTCTATCCGGATCCTCGGGGCCCTGGGGAGGTGGTGCTCGCTTCACGTGTGAGGCGTGGACCCAAGCAGCGATTCCGTCGACCTTGAGAGCGGTGGGAGTTGTCAACAGCACAATGAAGGGCCTTTCCACCGGGGCTCTAGAGTCTTAGATTGGTGCCTTTGGACATACACAGCGTCTCCGGTTTGGAAAGGATGTGGGATGGTTGTCGTCTTGGGTTGGTAGGCTGCTGCAAGAGGTTTCCAGACCTGGTTCTGGATGATCTGGAGCGCTCTCAACCGGGCCAGCAATGGTGGTGTAATCCCAATCAGGACGGGTTAAGGGAAACGCCTCTTCGATTTCGTTTGGCAGTAGGATCGGTCGGCCATCTCCTCCAGGGATGTTTTTCCGTGCCTCAAGGTAGACACGCTGCTTTTCCTCAGTAGTGAGGAGGGTCTGCAGAAGCTGCCTACAATCGTCCCAGTTGGGCTGATGAGTCAATAAAATTGACTCAATCAGCCCAGTCAGAGCCTGGGGGTCCTGAGAGAAAGAGGGGTTATGGGTTTTCCAATTGTAAAGATCGGAAGCAGAAAATGGCCAGTACTGCATCTGGCCAGCCACCGAACGAAGAGGAAAGGTCTGTGAAGTCCAGACGCTTCCCGAGCCCCCTGCCTGCCCCCGACGGAGGCGCAGGCGGCTGGAGGGTGGGGAAGGTGCTGAGACTTCTTCCCCTGCCCTCGTGGAATCAGGGGATGGTGCAGAAGGTTGCACATCCCACTCTGGTTGTTGTGGGGGTTCCTGCGGGGGAGCAGGCTGGCTGGGAAGATAGGGTGGGGGAGAGTCAAAGAGCAGAAAGTCCTGATCAGCCAGAAGAACCGGTGGCTTGTCAGGTTTTGGATCTTGAATCTCCTTCAGAGGGTATAGGGAGGAGGTTGGCACAACCGGGATGGGAGGAGGGGGTATCGGGGTCCGTATGGGCTCCGTCGGAAAGGAGAAGGGTTTTATCCAGGGAGGGGGGTTACGTGAAAGATCCTCCCACGTGGTAATGTAGGGCACCTGATCAGGGTGTCCATTGGATCCTGGCTGAAAGACTCGCGCCTTAATCTGTAAAATAATATCGAGGTTAAAAGTGCTGTTCCTTGGCCAGCCGACCTTGAAGGCCGGCCACTCTGAGGAACAGAATTTTGTCCATCGTTTCCTTTTAACCTCCACTGAGAGGTGGCGCGCGCATTCTTGAACGTCCTTCCAGTGATCTAGAGTGAGACTTAAAGGGGTGGTTATTTGTTGACCCATGGGTGGAAGGATTTCAGCCCATTCAAAAAGAATAGCCAATGCACAGACACATACAATAAACAAGACAAACCACATGGCACAAGATCTAGGACAAATCGAACGCTATTGCGCTATTTTTGGGAGCGGCTGCCTGACCAGCCCTCCCCGGGAAGGAGGGAGACTTGGTCTCCGACCCACCTCCAGACCACCCCAGGAGCGTCTTCTGGGGGAACGGACCGAGGGTTTCCCCTACTGTTCTCACAAACCGGAGCGTCCTCCGGGGAACGGACCAGGGGTTGCTGGGCACGCCTGCCTCCCCCACTGGTCTCACAGAGTCAGGTACTGGCCAGTCAGAACACTCAAGACGAAGAACAACAAACAGAAAACACTTAATTGTACCTCCAACTGGTCCGCAGAGAATGGGTCTGAGGGCGACCTAAAATCCCCGTACGGGCCACCAAAATGTTGGAACTCTCAGTTGCAGAGATGCCCACTTGCTCGGGAGGATGCCCAAAGATCCAGACTCCAGACCAGTTGATGCAAAAAGCACGAGGTTTTTATTGAACGTTTGCGCAAACGGGCCCCCACCTCAGGCAGTGAGGAGCCCTGAGTGGCAGTTTCACACAGGTTATATATAAGGCAACGAATTAGCATATTCCTAATGCGCATGCGTAGGATTGGTCAGTTCAGAGGGAAAATTAGCATACCGGAGAATGCTGAGGGAGAGTGCTGAGGGAACGTGCTGAGGGAGAGTGCTGAGGGAGAGTGCTGAGGGAGAGTGCTGAGGGAACGTGCTGAGGGAGAGTGCTGAGGGAGAGTGCTGAGGGAACATGCTGAGGGAGAGTGCTGAGGGAATGTGCTGAGGGAGAGTGCTGAGGGAACGTGCTGAGGGAGAGTGCTGAGGGAGAGTGCTGAGGGAACGTGCTGAGGGAGAGTGCTGAGGGAACTTGCTGAGGGAGAGTGCTGAGGGAGAGTGCTGAGGGAGAGTGCTGAGGGAGAGTGCTGAGGGAACGTGCTGAGGGAGAGTGCTGAGGGAGAGTGCTGAGGGAACGTGCTGAGGGAGAGTGCTGAGGGAGAGTGCTGAGGGAACGTGCTGAGGGAGAGTGCCTAGAGACTCTCTGAAGGGGAGTGGCAGCTCTGCTCTGGGCATGCCTAGAAGTTCTCTGAAGGGGATTGACTTTTCCTTCTCAGAGAACGTCCTGCCCGTTGGACTCTGGAGAACATCTAACCTCTTAAGAATCCCCTGATATCTGCCCAGGCCTAGTTTCTTGTCCCTCTCCCCCATAAGGGTCCTTCATTTCTACGGTACAAAATTAAATGTTCCCTGATAAAAACATTCAAAACAATAAAGTCCACCAATAATATCCAGAAAGCACAAACACAGAGGCTTTCCCAATATTTCAGATTGAGTTAGCCAAAACAGAACACGATATATCTGGTTTCATCCAGTCATTTCCCGACAAAGTGGTGTGGAATTCATATGCAACGGACCCAGAAAATCAGAGTTAAAATGGTTTGGAGAAAAGCAAAATCTTTTCATTAGGCAAGTAGATAAAATGTCATCTATACAAAGAGAAATATCATGTTTGTTTGCCACAGTTCCTCTAGCTTTCTCCCTAGAAAATAAAATATGTAGAGCTGGTGTCTCCATGTGGAAACAATTAGTGTATTTAAGCTCAAAATTAAATGTTCCTCGATAAAAACATTCAAAACAATAAAGTACGTGGAAAATATCCAGAAAACACAAACACAGAGGCTGTAGCAATATCTGGGATTGAGTTAGCCAAAACACAACCGGATATTTCTGGTTTCATCCAGCCATATCTGGACAAAGTGGTGTGGAATTCGTAAGCAATGGACCGAGAAAATCACAGTAAAAATGGTTTTGGAGAAAAGCAAAGTCTTTTCATTTGGCAAGTGCACAAAACATCATCTATACAAACAGGAATATCAGGTTTGTTTGTCGCAGTTTGTATAGCATTCTCCCTAGAAAATACGAATGTGTAGAGCTGGTGTCTCCGTGTGGAACCAATTAGTGTGTCCAAGCACAAAAATAAATGTTCCCTGATAAAAAACATCCCAAAAAAATAGAGTCCATTGATAATACCCGGAAAACACAAACACAGAGGCTCTAGCAATATCTGGGATTGAGTTAGCCAAAACAAAACCGGATATTTCTGGTTTCATCCAGTGATATCCGGAAAAACTGATGTGGAATTCATATGCAATGGAACAAGAAAATCACAGTAAAAATGGTTTTGGAGAAAAGCAAAGTCTTTTCGTTAGGCAAGTGCATAAAATGTCATCTATACAAACAGAAATATCATGTGTGTTTTTCGCAGTTCCTCTAGCTTTCTCCCTAGAAAATACAAATGTGTAGAGCTGGTGTCCCCATGATGAACCAATTAGTGTTTCTACAGTACAAAAATAAACGTTCCCTGATAAAAAAATATTGAAAACAATAAAGTCCATCGATAATATAAGAAAACACAAACACATAGTCTTTCACAATAATTCGGATTGAGTTAGCCAAAACACAATCGGATATTTCTGGTTTTATCCAGTCATATCCGGACAAACTGGTATGGAATTCATATGCAATGGACCGAGAAAATCACAGTAAAAATGGTTTTGGAGGAAAGCAAAGTTTTTTCGTTAGGCAAGTGCATAAAATGTCATCTATACAAACAGAAATATCATGTTTATTTGTCGCAGTTCCTCTAGTATTCCCTCTGATAAAATACGAATGTGTAGAGCTAGTGTCCCCATGATGAACCAATTAGTGTTTCTATGGTACAAAAATATATGTTCCCTGATAAAAACATTCAAAACAATAAAGTCCACCAATAATATCCAGAAAACACAAACACAGAGGTTGTAGCAATATTTCGGATTCAATTAGCCAAGACACAAACGGATATTTCCGGTTTGATCCAGTCATATCAGGACAAAGTGGTGTGGAATTCGTATGCAATGGACCGAAAAAATCACAGTAAAAATGGTTTTGGAGAAAAGCAAAGTCTTTTCATTAGGCAAGTAGATAAAATGTCATCTATACAAACAGAATTATCATGTTTGTTTGCAGCAGTTCCTCTAGCTTTCTCCCTGGAAAATACAAATGTGTAGAGCTGTTGTCTCCATGTGGAACCAATTAGGGTTCCTACGGTACAAAATAAATTTTCCCTGATAAAAATATTCAAAACAGCAAAGTCCATCGGTAATATCCAGAAAACACATAAACAGAGCCTGTAGCAATACTGGGGATTGAGTTAGCCAAAACAGAATGGGTTATTTGTGGTTTCTTCCACCATATCCAGACAATTGATGTGGAATTCGTATGCAATGGACCAAGAAAATCAGAGTACAAATTCTTTTGGAGAAAAGCAAAGTCTTTTCGTCAGGCAAGTGCTTAAAATGTCAAGTATACAAACAGAAATATCATGTTTGTTTTCCGCAGTTCCTCTAGCTTTCTCCCTAGAAAATACAAATGTGTAGAGCTGGTGTTTCCATGTTGAACTAATTAGTGTTTCTACGGTACAAAATTAAATGTTCCATGATAAAAAACATTCAAAACAATAAAATTCATAGATAATATCCAGAAAACACAAACACAGAGGTTTTCTCAATATTTCAGATTGAGTTAGCCAAAACACAGCCGGATATTTTAGATTTCATCCAGTCATATCTGGTGAAAGTGGAGTGGAATTTGTATGCATTGAAAGAGAAAATCACAGTAAAAATTGTTTTGGAGAAATGTAAATTCTTTTTGTTGGGCAATTGCATAAAATGTCATCTATACAAACAGAAATATCATGTTTGCTTGCCGCATTTCCTCTAGCTTTCTCCCTAAAAAATAAGAATGCGTAGAGCTCGTGTCTCCATGTGTTACCAATTAGTGTTTCTACGGTACAAAATTAAATGTTCCCTGTTAAAAAAAATATTCAACACAATAAAGTCCGTTGATAACATCCGGAAAACACAAACACAGAGGCTGTAGCAATGTCTGGGATTGAGTTAGCCAAAATAAAACCGGATATTTCCGGTTTCATCCTATCATATGAGGACAAACTGGTATGGAATTAAAAAGCAATGGACCAAGAAAATCACAGTAAAAATGGTTTTGGAGAAAAGCAAAGTCTTTTCGTTATGCCAGTGCATAAAATGTCATCTATACAAACAGTAATACCATGTTTGTTTTTTCACAGGTCCTCTAGCTTTCTCCCTAGAAAATACGAATGTGTAGAGCTGATGTCTCCATGTGGAACCAATTAGTGTTTCCAAGCACAAAAATAAATGTTCCCTGATAAAAAACATCCAAAAAATACAGTCAATTGATAATATCCAGAAAACACAAACACAGAGGCTCTTGCAATATCTGAGATTGAGTTAGCCAAAACAAAACCGGATATTTCTGGTTTCATCCAGTCATATCCGGTAAACTGGTGTGGAATTCGTATGCAATGCACCGAGAAAATCACAGTAAAAATGGTTTTGGAGAAAAGCAAAGTCTTTTCGTTAGGCAAGTGCATAAAATGTCATCTATACAAACAGAAATATCATGTGTGTTTGTCGCAGTTCCTCTAGCATTCCCCCCGAGAAAATACGAATGTGTAGAGCTGGTGTCCCCATGATGAACCAATTAGTGTTTCTACGATACAAAAATAAATGTTCCCTGATAAAAACATTGAAAACAATAAAGTCCATCGATAATATAAGAAATCACAAAAACAGATGCTTTCACAATATTTCGGATTGATTTAGCCAAAACACAATCGGATATTTCTGGTTCCATCCAGTCATATCC
Organism: Lepus europaeus; assembly: GCF_033115175.1. NCBI lineage: Eukaryota > Metazoa > Chordata > Mammalia > Lagomorpha > Leporidae > Lepus > Lepus europaeus. The sequence continues at coordinate 17,266 of NW_026909175.1, read as the reverse complement.
GGAAAAACTAGTGTGTAGGTCGTATGCAATGGACTGAGAAAATCACAGTAAATATAGTTTTGAAGAAAAGCAAAGTCTTTTTGATAAGAAAGTGCATAAAATGTCATTGAAACTAACAGAAATATCATGTTTGTTTATTGCAGTTCCTCTAGCTTTCTCCCTAGAAAATACAAATGTGTAGAGCTGGTGTCTCCATGTTGAACTAATTAGTGTTTCTACGGTACAAAAATAAATGTTCCCTGATAAAGACATTCAAAACAATAAAGTCCATCAATAATATCCAGAAAACAAATACAGAGAGGCTTTCACAATATTTCGGATTGAGTTAGCCAAAACACAACCCGATATTTCTGGTTTCATCCAGTCATGTCCGGACAAAGTGGTGTGGAATTCGTATGCAATGGACCGAGAACATCACAGTAAAAATGGTTTTGGAGAAAAGCAAAGTCTTTTCATTAGGCAAGTAGATAAAATGTCATCTATACAAACAGAAATATCATGTTTGTTTGCGGCAGTTCCTCTAGCTTTCTCCCTAGCAAATACAAATATGCAGAGCTGGTGTCTCCATGTGGAACCAATTACTGTATCTAGGCTCAAAATTAAATATTACCCGAAAAAACATTCAAAACAATAAAGTCTGTTGATAAAATCCGGAAAACACAAACACAGAGGCTGTAGCAATATCTGGGATTGATTTAGCCAAAACAAAACCGGATATTTCCAGTTTCATCCTGTCATATGAGGACAAACTGGTATGGAATTCGTAAGCAATGGACCGAGAAAATCACTGTAAAAATGGTTTTGGAGAAAAGCTAAGTTTTTTCGTTATGCCAGTGCATAAAATGTCATCTATACAAACAGAAATATCATGTTTGGGTACCGCAGTTCCTCTAGCTTTCTCCCTAGAAAATACAAATGTGTAGAGCTGGTGTCTCCATGTGGAACCAATTAGTGTTTCCAAGCACAAAAATAAATGTTCCCTGATAAAAAACATCCAAAAAAATACAGTAAATTGATAATATCCGGAAAACACAAACACAGAGGCTCATGCAGTATCTGGGATTGAGTTAGCCAAAACAAACCGGATATTTCCGGTTTCATCCATTCATATCCAGTAACCTGGTGTGGAATTCGTATGCAATGGACCGAGAAAATCACAGTAAAAATGGTTTTGGAGAAAAGCAAAGTTTTTTGTTAGGAAAATGCATAAAATGTCATCAAAACTAACAGAAATATCATGTTTGTTTGTCGCAGTTCCTCTAGCTTTCTCCCTAGAAAATACAAAATGTATAGAGCTGGTGTCCCCATGATGAACCAATTAGTGTTTCTATGGTACAAAAATAAATGTTCCCTGATAAGAAAACATTCAAAACAATAAAGTCCATCGATAATATCCAGAAAACACAAACACATAGGCTTTCACAATATTTCGGATAGAGTTAGCCAAAACAACCTGATATTTCTGGTTTCATCCAGTCATGTCCGGACAAAGTGATGTGGAATTCGTATGCAATGGACTGAGAAAATCAGAGTAAAAATGTTTTTGGAGAAAAGCAAAGTATTTTCACTAGGCATTTAGATAAAATGTCATCTATACAAACAGAAATATCATGTTTGTTTGTCGCAGTTCCTCTAACTTTCTCCCTAGCAAATACAAATATGCAGAGCTGGTGTCTCCATGTGGAACCAATTAGTGTATCTAAGCACAAAATTAAATGTTCCCTGACAAAAAACATTGAAAACAATAAAGTCCGTTGATAATATCCGGAAGACAAACTCAGAGGCTGTAGCAATATTTCGGATTGAGTTAGCCAAAACACAACCGGATAATTCTTGTTCCATCCAGTCATATCCGGACAAACTGGTGTGGAATTTGTATGGAAGGGACCGAGAAAATCACAGAAAAAATGGTTTTGGAGAAAAGCAAAGTCTTTTTGTTAGGCAAGTGCATAAAATGTCATCTATACAATCAGAAATATCATGTTTGTTTGTCACAGTTCCTCTAGCTTTCTCCCTAGAGAATACGAATGTGTAGAGCTGGTGTCCCCATGTGGATCCAATCAGTGTTTCCAAGCACAAAATTACATGTTCCCTGATAAAAAACATTCAAAACAATAAAGTCTGTTGGTAATGTGAGGAATACACAAACACAGAGGCTGCAGCAATATCTGGGATTGAGTTAGCCAAAACAAAACCAGATATTTCTGGTTTCATCCAGTCATATCCGGTGACCTGGTGTGGAATTCGTATGCAATTGACCGGGAAAATTACAGTAAAAATGGTGTTGAGGAAAAGCAAAGCCTTTTCATTAGGCAAGTGCATAAAATGTCATCTATACAAACAGAAATATCCTTTTGGTTGCTGTAGTTCTTCTAGCTTTCTCCCTAGAGAATACGAATGTGTAGAGCTGGTGTTCCCATGATGAACCTATTAGTGTTTCTGCGGTACAAAATTAAATGTTCCCTGATAAAAACATTCAAAACAATAAAGTCCATCGATAATATCCAGAAAACACAAACACAGGGGCTGTCACAATATATAGGAGTGAGGTAGCCTAAACAGAACCGGATATTTCCGGTTTCATCCAGTCTTATCTGGTGAACGGGTGTGGAATTCATATGCAATAGACCAGGAAAATTACAGTAAAAATGGTTTTGAAGAAAAGCAAAGACTGTTCCTTAGGCAAGTGCATAAAATGTCATCTATACAAAAAGAAATATCCTTTTGCTTGCTGTAGTTCTTCTAGCATTCTCCCTACAAAATATGAATTTGTAGAGCTAGTGCCTCCATGTGGAACCAATCAGTGTTTCCAAGCACAAAATTAAATGTTCCCTGATAAAAACATTCAAAACAATAAATTCCATCGATAATATCCAGAAAACACAAACACAGAGGCTTTTACAATATTTCAGATTGAGTTATCCAAAAGAAAACCGGATATTTCTGGTTTCATCCAGTCATATCCGGACAAACTGGTGTGGAATTCATATGAAAGGGACTGAGAAAATTACAGTAAAAATGGTTTTGGAGAAAAGCAATGTCATTTCGTTAGGCAACTGCATAAAATGTCATCTATACGAACAGAAATATCATGTTTGTTTGTCGCAGTTCCTCTAGATTTCTCCCTAGAAAATACGAATATGTAGAAGTGGTGTCTTTCTGTGGAAACCATTACTGTATCCAAGCTCAAAATAAAATGTTCCCTGATAAAAAATTTTCAAAACAATAAAGTCCGTTGATAATATCTGGAATACACAAACACAGAGGCTGTAGCAATATCTGGGATAGAGTTAGCCAGAACAAAACCGGATATTTCCGGTTTCATCAGGTCATACCCGGACAAACTAGTATGGAATTCATATGCAGTGGACCGAGAAATCACAGTAAAAATGGTTTTGGAGAAAAGCAAAGTCTTTTCGTTAGGCAAGTGCATAAAATGTCATCGATACAAACAGAAATATCATGTTTGTTTGGCGCAGTTCCTCTAGCTTTCTCCGTAGAAAATACGAATGTTTAGAGCTCGTGTTCCCATGATGAAGCAATCACTGTATCAACGGTACGGAATTAAATGTTCCCTGATAAAAACATTCAAAACAATAAACTCCATGGATAGTATCCAGAAAACACAAACACAAAGGCTTTCACAATATTTCGGATTGAGTTAGAAAAACACAACCGGAAATTTCTGGTTTCATCCAGTGATATCCGGATAATGTGGTTGGGAATTTGTATGCAATGGACCGAGAAAATCACAGTACAAATGGTTTTGGAGAAAAGCAAACTCTTTTCATTAGGCAAGTGCATAAAATGTCATCTATACAAACAGAAATATCATGTTTGTTTGTCGCAGTTCCTCTAGCTTTCTCCCTAGAAAATAGGAATGAGTGGAGCTGCTGTCTCCTTGTGGAACCAATTATTTTATCTAGGCTCAAAATTAAATGTACCCCAATAAAAAACATTAATAAAAATAAAGTCCGTTGATAATATCCGGAAAACACAAACACAGAGGCTGTAGCAAGATCTGGGATTGAGTTAGCCAAAAGAAAACCGGACATTTCCGGTTTGATCCAGTCATATCCGGACAAACTCGTGTGGAATTCGTATGCAATGGACCAACAAAAGCACAGTAAAATGGTTTTGGAGAAAAGCAAAGTCTTTTCGTTAAGCAAGTACATAAAATGTCATCAAAACTAACAGAAACATCATGTTTGTTTGTCGCAGTTTCTCTAGCTTTCTCCCTAGAAAATACAAATATGTAGAGCTGGTGTCTCCTTGTGGAACCAATTAGTTTATCTAGGCTCAAAATTAAATGTTCCCCAATAAAAAACATTCATAACAATAAAGTCCATTGATGTTATCCAGTAAAAAAAAAAACACAGAGGATGTAGGAATATCTGAGATTGAGTTAGCGAAAACAAAACCGGATATTTCCGTTTTCATCCAGTCATATCCAGTAAAATGGTGTGGAATTCGTATGCAATGGACCGAGAAAATCACAGTAAAAATGGTTTTGGAGAAAAGCAAAGTCTTTTCATTAGGCAAGTAGATAAAATGTCACATATACAAAGCCCCTGGGCCTTTAGGCAACACTGGAGTGCCCGCGGGCATATCGGTCCACCCTCGGCAGGCCCTGCTGGGACAGCCCGTGCCCGAGCTCTGAACTCATCGCCCTTGGACCGCCCCAGTGGGCTTCAGGAGTGGGTGTGTGCCAGCAGCAGCCCTCCCCACTCACCCACCGTGCATCGGCCCCACCCGACAAGACCCTAGGATGGGCGAGGGTTCCAGGGGGGCATATTTGCAACCCGGGGAGGCGCAGGGCAGTCCGTGGGTTCGGCCCGGGGACACCCGCAGGTTTGTGTGCTCCCCCCGTGGCCAGGTGCTAAGGCTTCCCAGCACCTGGTGGCTGTTGGCAGCGTCAGCTGGACAGACTCCTAGAGCCAGGGGTCTGGCAGGCTCCCGGGGGCAAATGGACTACGGAAGCCGAGAGGGGCCCGTCCGCGCCAAAACCCAAAACGCGCTGCGGCCTCCAGGGACACAGGGGACACAAGTAGGTGTGCGGCTTGCAAAGCCTGACCAGAGGGAGGCAGGGAGGGAGGGAGGGAGGCTGGCTGCTGAGGCGCAGCTGCCACCAGCCCTTCGGGGAACCTGCAGGGGAGGCTTGGGCAGTGGGGGCTGCCCACTCAGACATCCCGTTCCCGGTGGCTGCAGCGAAGCAGCAGGGTCGGGCGTGCCCGCGGGCCTTGGGGGCATCTTGCCTGTGGGCGGGGCTTCCTCGCACAAGGTGGCACCTCATCCCGGCCCAAGGGTGGTGGCGGGAACCCAGGAGGTGCAGGGGGACGCAAGAGGGCTAGGCCCCCGGGCCTTTAGGCAACACTGGAGGGCCCGCGGGCATATCGGTCCACACTCGGGAGGCCCTGCTGGGACAGCCCGTGCCCGAGCTCCGAGCTCATCTCCCTTGGACCGTCCCAGTGGGCTTCAGGAGTGGGTGTGTTACAGCAGCAGCCCTCCCACTCACCCACTGTGCATCGGCCCCGCCCGACAAGCCCCTAGGGCGGCGAGTGTTCCCGCGGGGGGCTATATGCAACCCGGGGAGGCGCGGGGCAATTCGTGTGTGTGGCCCGGGGACACCCGCAGGTGTGTGTGCTCCCCACCTGGCCAGCCACTGTGGCTAGCCAGCACCTGGGTTCTGTTGGCAGTGCCGCATGGGCAGCCTCCTAGAGCCAGGGTTCTGGCAGGCTCTGGGGGCAAATGGACTACGGAATTCGAGAGGGGCCCGTCCGCGCCAAAACATAAATGCGCTGTGGCCTCCAGGGCCACAGGGGACACAATTGGGTGTGTGGCTTGCAGTGCCCGACCAGAGGGAGGCAGGGAGGGAGGGAGGGAGGCTGGCTGCTGAGGCTCAGCCGCCACCAGCCCTTCGGGGAACTGGCAGCGGAGGCTTGGGCAGTGGAGACTGCCCACTCAGACATCCCGTTCCCTGTGGCTGCAGCGGGGCTGCAGGGTCGGGCGCACCCGCGGGCCTTGGGGGCTTCTTGCCTGTGGGCAGGGCTTCCTCGCACAAGGTGGCACCTCATCCCAGCCCAAGGGTGGTGGCGGGAACCCAGGAGGTGCTGGGGGACGCAAGAGGGCTAGGCCCCTGGGCCTTTAGGCAACACTGGAGGGCCCGCAGGCATATCGGTCCACACTCAGGAGGCCCTGCAGGGACAGCCCGTGCCCGAGCTCCAAGCTCATCTCCCTTTGACCACCCCAGTGGGCTTCAGGATTGGGTGTGTGCCAGCAGCAGCCCTCCCACTCACCCACTGTGCATCAGCCCCGCCCGACAAGCCCCTAGCGTGGGCGAGTGTCCCTGGGGGGGCCTATTAGCAATCCGGGGAGGTGCGGGGAAGTCCGTGTGTGCGGCCCGGGGACATCCGCAGGTGTGTGTGCTCCCCCCGTGGCCGGCGGCTGTGGCTAGCCAGCACCTGGGGGCTGTTGGCAGCGCCGCCTGGGCAGCCTCCTAGAGCCAGGGGTCTGGCAGGCTCCGGGGGCAAATGGACTATGGAAGCTGAGAGGGGCCCGTCCACGAAAAACCCAAAATGCGCTGCGGCCTCCAGGGACACAGGGGACACAAGTGGGTGTGTGGCTTGCAGTGCCCAACCAGAGGGAGGCAGGGAGGGAGGGAGGGAGGCTGGCTGCTGAGGCACAGCCACCACCAGCCCTTTGGGGAACTGGCAGCGGAGGCTTGGGCAGTGGGGGCTGCCCACTCAGACATCCCGTTCCCTGTGGCTGCTGCGGGGCTACAGGGTCGGGCGCGCCCGCGGTCCTTGGGGGCTTCTTGCGGGTGGGCGGGGCTTCCACGCACAAGGTGGCACCTCATCCCAGCCCAAGGGTGGTGGCGGGAACTCAGGAGGTGCTTGGGGACGCAAGAGGGCTAGGTCCCCGGGCCTTAATGCAACACTGGAGGGCCCGCGGGCGTATCTGTCCACCCTTGGGAGGCCATGCTGGGAAAGCCCGTGCCCGAGCTCTGAGCTCATCGCCCTTGGAACGCCCCAGTGGGATTCAGGAGTGAGTGTGTGCCAGCAGCAGCGCTCCCCACTTACCCACCGTGCATCGGCCCCGCCAGACAACCACGTAGGGCGGGCGAGTGTTCCCGGGGGGCCTATTTGCAACCCGGGGAGGCACAAGGCAGTCCGTGTGTGTGGCCCGGGGACACCTGCAGGTGTGTGTACTCCCCCCGTGGCTGGCTGCTGGAGCTAGCCAGCACCTTGGGGCTGCTGACATCGCCACCTGGGTAGCCTCCTAGAGCCAGGGGTCTGGCAGGCTCCGGGGGCAAATGGACTACGGAAGCCGAGATGGGCCCGTCCGCGCCAAAACCCAAAACGCGCTGCGGCCTCCAGGGACACAGGGCACACAAGTGGTTGTGTGGCTTGCAGTGCCCGACCAGAGGGAGGCAGGGAGGGAGGGAGGGAGGCTGGCTGCTGAGGCGCAACCGCCACCAGCCCTTCGGGGAACTGGCAGCGGAGGCTTGGGCAGTGGGGGCTGCCCAGACATCCCAATCCCTGTGGCTGCAGCGGGGCTGCAGGGTCGGGCGCGCCTGCGGGCCATGGGGGCTTCTTGCCTGTGGGCGGTGCTTCCTCGCACAAAGTGGCATCTCATCCCGGCCCAAGTGTGGTGGCGGGAACCCAGGAGGTGCTGGGGGACGCAAGAGTCCTAGGCCCCCGGGCCTTTAGGCAACACTGGAGGGCCCGCGGGTGTATCTGTCCACCCTCGGGAGGCAATTCTGGGACAGCCTGTGCCCGAGCCTGAGCTCATTGCCCTTGGACCGCCCCAGTGGGCTTCAGGAGTGGGTGTGTGCCAGCAGCAGCCCTCCCCACTCACCCACCGTGCATCGGCCCTGCCAGACAAGCCCCTAGGGTGGGCGAGTGTTCCCGGGGGGCCTATTTGCAACCCGGGGAGGCCCGGTGCAGTACGTGTGTGCGGCCCGGGGACACCTGCAGGTGTGTGTGATCCCCCCGTGGCCAACCCCTACGGCTAGCCAGCACTGGGGACTGTTGACAGTGCCGCCTGGGCAGCCTCCTAGAGCCAGGGTTCTGGCAGGCTCCGGGGGCAAATGGACTACGGAATTCGAGAGGGGCCCGTGCGCGCCAAAACCCAAAATGTGCTGCGGCCTCCAGGGACACAGGGGACACAAGTGGATGTGTGGCTTGCAGTGCCCGGCCAGAGGGAGGCAGGGAGGGAGGGAGGGAGGGAGGCTGGCTGCTGAGGCGCAGCCGCCACCATCCCTTCGGGGAACTGGCAGCGGAGGCTTGGGCAGTGTGGGCGGCCCACTCAGACATCCCATTCCCTGTGGCTGCAGCGGGGCTGCAGGGTCGGGCGCGCCCGCGGGCCTTGGGGGCATCTTGCCTGTGGGCGGGGCTTCCACGCACCAGGTGGCACCTCATCCCAGCCCAAAGGTGGTGGCGGGATCCCAGGAGGTGCTGGGGGAAGCAAGAGGGCTAGACCCCCGGGCCTTTAGGCAACACTGGAGGGACCGCGGGCGTATCGGTCCTCCCTCAGGAGGCCCTGCTGAAACAGCCCTTGCCCGAGCTCTGAGCTCATCTCCCTTGGACCGCCCCAGTGGGCTTCAGGAGTGGGTGTGTTACAGCAGCAGCCCTCCCACTCACCCACTGTGCATCGGCCCCGCCCGACAAGCCCCTAGGGCGGCGAGTGTTCCCGCGGGGGGCTATATGCAACCCGGGGAGGCGCGGGGCAATTCGTGTGTGTGGCCCGGGGACACCCGCAGGTGTGTGTGCTCCCCACCTGGCCAGCCACTGTGGCTAGCCAGCACCTGGGTTCTGTTGGCAGCGCCGCCTGGGCAGCCTCCTAGATCCAGGGTTCTGCCAGGCTCCAGGGGCAAATGGACTACGGAAGCCGAGAGGGGCCCGTCCGCGCCAAAACATAAATGCGCTGTGGCCTCCAGGGCCACAGGGGACACAAGTGGGTGTGTGGCTTGCAGTGCCCGACCAGAGGGAGGCAGGGAGGGAGGGAGGGAGGCTGGCTGCTGAGGCGCAGCCGCCACCAGCCCTTCGGGGAACTGGCAGTGGAGGCTTGGGCAGTGGAGACTGCCCACTCAGACATCCCGTTCCCTGTGGCTGCAGCGGGGCTGCAGGGTCGGGCGCGCCTGCGGGCCTTGGGGGCTTCTTGCCTGTGGGCAGGGCTTCCTCGCACAAGGTGGCACCTCATCCCAGCCCAAGGGTGGTGGCGGGAACCCAGGAGGTGCTGGGGGACGCAAGAGGGCTAGGCCCCTGGGCCTTTAGGCAACACTGGAGGGCCCGCGGGCATATCGGTCCACACTCAGGAGGCCCTGCAGGGACAGCCCGTGCCCGAGCTCCGAGCTCATCTCCCTTTGACCGCCCCAGTGGGCTTCAGGAGTGGGTGTGTGCCAGCAGCAGCCCTCCCACTCACCCACTGTGCATCAGCCCCGACCGACAAGCACCTAGGGTGGGTGAGTGTCCCTGGGGGGGCCTATTTGCAACCCGGGGAGGCGCGGGGCAGTCCGTGTGTGCGGCCCGGGGACATCCGCAGGTGTGTGTGCTCCCCCCGTGGCCGGCGGCTGTGGCTAGCCAGCACCTGGGGGCTGTTGGCAGCGCCGCCTGGGCAGCCTCCTAGAGCCAGGGGTCTGGCAGGCTCCGGGGGCAAATGGACTATGGAAGCTGAGAGGGGCCCGTCCACGAAAAACCCAAAATGCGCTGCGGCCTCCAGGGACACAGGGGACACAAGTGGGTGTGTGGCTTGCAGTGCCCAACCAGAGCGAGGCAGGGAGGGAGGGAGGGAGGCTGGCTGCTGAGGCACAGCCGCCACCAGCCCTTTGGGGAACTGGCAGCGGAGGCTTGGGCAGTGGGGGCTGCCCACTCAGACATCCCGTTCCCTGTGGCTGCTGCGGGGCTACAGGGTCGGGTGCGCCCGCGGTCCTTGGGGGCTTCTTGCGTGTGGGCGGGTCTTCCACGCACAAGGTGGCACCTCATCCCAGCCCAAGGGTGGTGGCGGGAACCCAGGAGGTGCTGGGGGACGCAAGAGGGCTAGGTCCCCAGGCCTTAATGCAACACTGGAGGGCCCGCGGGCGTATCTGTCCACCCTCGGGAGGCCATGCTGGGAAAGCCCGTGCCCGAGCTCTGAGCTCATCGCCCTTGGAACGCCCCAGTGGGATTCAGGAGTGAGTGTGTGCCAGCAGCAGCGCTCCCCACTCACCCACCGTGCATCGGCCCCGCCAGACAACCCCCTAGGGCGGGCGAGTGTTCCCGGGGGGCCTATTGCAACCCGGGGAGGCGCAAGGCAGTCCGTGTGTGTGGCCCGGGGACACCCGCAGGTGTGTGTACTCCCCCCGTGGCTGGCTGCTGGAGCTAGCCAGCACCTTGGGGCTGCTGACATCGCCACCTGGGTAGCCTCCTAGAGCCAGGGGTCTGGCAGGCTCCGTGGGCAAATGGACTACGGAAGCCGAGATGGGCCCGTCCGCGCCAAAACCCAAAACGCGCTGCGGCCTCCAGGGACACAGGGCACACAAGTGGTTGTGTGGCTTGCAGTGCCCGACCAGAGGGAAGCAGGGAGGGAGGGAGGGAGGCTGGCTGCTGAGGCGCAACCGCCACCAGCCCTTCGGGGAACTGGCAGCGGAGGCTTGGGCAGTGGGGGCTGCCCAGACATCCCAATCCCTGTGGCTGCAGCGGGGCTGCAGGGTCGGGCGCGCCCGCGGGCCATGGGGGCTTCTTGCCTGTGGGCGGTGCTTCCTCGCACAAAGTGGCATCTCATCCCGGCCCAAGGGTGGTGGCGGGAACCCAGGAGGTGCTGGGGGACGCAAGAGTCCTAGGCCCCCGGGCCTTTAGGCAACACTGGAGGGCCCGCGGGTGTATCTGTCCACCCTCGGGAGGCAATTCTGGGACAGCCCGTGCCCGAGCTCTGAGCTCATCGCCCTTGGACCGCCCCAGTGGGCTTCAGGAGTGGGTGTGTGCCAGCAGCAGCCCTCCCCACTCACCCACCGTGCATCGGCCCTGCCCGACAAGCCCCTAGGGTGGGCGAGTGTTCCCGCGGGGCCTATTTGCAACCCGGGGAGGCGCGGGGCAGTACGTGTGTGCGGCCCGGGGACACCCGCAGGTGTGTGTGATCCCCCTGTGGCCGACCCCTACGGCTAGCCAGCACTGGGGACTGTTGACAGTGCCGCCTGGGCAGCCTCCTAGAGCCAGGGTTCTGGCAGGCTCCGGGGGCAAATGGACTACGGAATTCGAGAGGGGCCCGTGCGCGCCAAAACCCAAAACGTGCTGCGGCCTCCAGGGACACAGGGGACACAAGTGGATGTGTGGCTTGCAGTGCCCGGCCAGAGGGAGGCAGGGAGGGAGGGAGGGAGGGAGGGAGGGAGGCTGGCTGTTGAGGTGCAGCCGCCACCATCCCTTCGGGGAACTGGCAGCGGAGGCTTGGGCAGTGTGGGCTGCCCACTCAGACATCCCATTCCCTGTGGCTGCAGCGGGGCTGCAGGGTCGGGCGCGCCCGCGGGCCTTGGGGGCATCTTGCCTGTGGGCGGGGCTTCCACGCACCAGGTGGCACCTCATCCCAGCCCAAAGGTGGTGGCGGGATCCCAGGAGGTGCTGGGGGAAGCAAGAGGGCTAGACCCCCGGGCCTTTAGGCAACACTGGAGGGACCGCGGGCGTATCGGTCCTCCCTCAGGAGGCCCTGCTGAAACAGCCCTTGCCCGAGCTCTGAGCTCATCTCCCTTGGACCGCCCCAGTGGGCTTCAGGAGTGGGTGTGTTACAGCAGCAGCCCTCCCACTCACCCACTGTGCATCGGCCCCGCCCGACAAGCCCCTAGGGCGGCGAGTGTTCCCGCGGGGGGCTATATGCAACCCGGGGAGGCGCGGGGCAATTCGTGTGTGTGGCCCGGGGACACCCGCAGGTGTGTGTGCTCCCCACCTGGCCAGCCACTGTGGCTAGCCAGCACCTGGGTTCTGTTGGCAGCGCCGCCTGGGCAGCCTCCTAGATCCAGGGTTCTGCCAGGCTCCAGGGGCAAATGGACTACGGAAGCCGAGAGGGGCCCGTCCGCGCCAAAACATAAATGCGCTGTGGCCTCCAGGGCCACAGGGGACACAAGTGGGTGTGTGGCTTGCAGTGCCCGACCAGAGGGAGGCAGGGAGGGAGGGAGGGAGGCTGGCTGCTGAGGCGCAGCCGCCACCAGCCCTTCGGGGAACTGGCAGTGGAGGCTTGGGCAGTGGAGACTGCCCACTCAGACATCCCGTTCCCTGTGGCTGCAGCGGGGCTGCAGGGTCGGGCGCGCCTGCGGGCCTTGGGGGCTTCTTGCCTGTGGGCAGGGCTTCCTCGCACAAGGTGGCACCTCATCCCAGCCCAAGGGTGGTGGCGGGAACCCAGGAGGTGCTGGGGGACGCAAGAGGGCTAGGCCCCTGGGCCTTTAGGCAACACTGGAGGGCCCGCGGGCATATCGGTCCACACTCAGGAGGCCCTGCAGGGACAGCCCGTGCCCGAGCTCCGAGCTCATCTCCCTTTGACCGCCCCAGTGGGCTTCAGGAGTGGGTGTGTGCCAGCAGCAGCCCTCCCACTCACCCACTGTGCATCAGCCCCGACCGACAAGCACCTAGGGTGGGTGAGTGTCCCTGGGGGGGCCTATTTGCAACCCGGGGAGGCGCGGGGCAGTCCGTGTGTGCGGCCCGGGGACATCCGCAGGTGTGTGTGCTCCCCCCGTGGCCGGCGGCTGTGGCTAGCCAGCACCTGGGGGCTGTTGGCAGCGCCGCCTGGGCAGCCTCCTAGAGCCAGGGGTCTGGCAGGCTCCGGGGGCAAATGGACTATGGAAGCTGAGAGGGGCCCGTCCACGAAAAACCCAAAATGCGCTGCGGCCTCCAGGGACACAGGGGACACAAGTGGGTGTGTGGCTTGCAGTGCCCAACCAGAGCGAGGCAGGGAGGGAGGGAGGGAGGCTGGCTGCTGAGGCACAGCCGCCACCAGCCCTTTGGGGAACTGGCAGCGGAGGCTTGGGCAGTGGGGGCTGCCCACTCAGACATCCCGTTCCCTGTGGCTGCTGCGGGGCTACAGGGTCGGGTGCACCCGCGGTCCTTGGGGGCTTCTTGCGTGTGGGCGGGTCTTCCACGCACAAGGTGGCACCTCATCCCAGCCCAAGGGTGGTGGCGGGAACCCAGGAGGTGCTGGGGGGACGCAAGAGGGCTAGGTCCCCAGGCCTTAATGCAACACTGGAGGGCCCGCGGGCGTATCTGTCCACCCTCGGGAGGCCATGCTGGGAAAGCCCGTGCCCGAGCTCTGAGCTCATCGCCCTTGGAACGCCCCAGTGGGATTCAGGAGTGAGTGTGTGCCAGCAGCAGCGCTCCCCACTCACCCACCGTGCATCGGCCCCGCCAGACAACCCCCTAGGGCGGGCGAGTGTTCCCGGGGGGCCTATTGCAACCCGGGGAGGCGCAAGGCAGTCCGTGTGTGTGGCCCGGGGACACCCGCAGGTGTGTGTACTCCCCCCGTGGCTGGCTGCTGGAGCTAGCCAGCACCTTGGGGCTGCTGACATCGCCACCTGGGTAGCCTCCTAGAGCCAGGGGTCTGGCAGGCTCCGTGGGCAAATGGACTACGGAAGCCGAGATGGGCCCGTCCGCGCCAAAACCCAAAACGCGCTGCGGCCTCCAGGGACACAGGGCACACAAGTGGTTGTGTGGCTTGCAGTGCCCGACCAGAGGGAAGCAGGGAGGGAGGGAGGGAGGCTGGCTGCTGAGGCGCAACCGCCACCAGCCCTTCGGGGAACTGGCAGCGGAGGCTTGGGCAGTGGGGGCTGCCCAGACATCCCAATCCCTGTGGCTGCAGCGGGGCTGCAGGGTCGGGCGCGCCCGCGGGCCATGGGGGCTTCTTGCCTGTGGGCGGTGCTTCCTCGCACAAAGTGGCATCTCATCCCGGCCCAAGGGTGGTGGCGGGAACCCAGGAGGTGCTGGGGGACGCAAGAGTCCTAGGCCCCCGGGCCTTTAGGCAACACTGGAGGGCCCGCGGGTGTATCTGTCCACCCTCGGGAGGCAATTCTGGGACAGCCCGTGCCCGAGCTCTGAGCTCATCGCCCTTGGACCGCCCCAGTGGGCTTCAGGAGTGGGTGTGTGCCAGCAGCAGCCCTCCCCACTCACCCACCGTGCATCGGCCCTGCCCGACAAGCCCCTAGGGTGGGCGAGTGTTCCCGCGGGGCCTATTTGCAACCCGGGGAGGCGCGGGGCAGTACGTGTGTGCGGCCCGGGGACACCCGCAGGTGTGTGTGATCCCCCTGTGGCCGACCCCTACGGCTAGCCAGCACTGGGGACTGTTGACAGTGCCGCCTGGGCAGCCTCCTAGAGCCAGGGTTCTGGCAGGCTCCGGGGGCAAATGGACTACGGAATTCGAGAGGGGCCCGTGAGCGCCAAAACCCAAAACGTGCTGCGGCCTCCAGGGACACAGGGGACACAAGTGGATGTGTGGCTTGCAGTGCCCGGCCAGAGGGAGGCAGGGAGGGAGGGAGGGAGGGAGGGAGGGAGGCTGGCTGTTGAGGTGCAGCCGCCACCATCCCTTCGGGGAACTGGCAGCGGAGGCTTGGGCAGTGTGGGCTGCCCACTCAGACATCCCATTCCCTGTGGCTGCAGCGGGGCTGCAGGGTCGGGCGCGCCCGCGGGCCTTGGGGGCATCTTGCCTGTGGGCGGGGCTTCAACGCACCAGGTGGCACCTCATCCCAGCCCAAAGGTGGTGGCGGGATCCCAGGAGGTGCTGGGGGAAGCAAGAGGGCTAGACCCCCGGGCCTTTAGGCAACACTGGAGGGCCCCGCGGGCGTATCGGTCCTCCCTCGGGAGGCCCTGCTGGGACCGCCCGAACCCGAGCTAGGAGCTCATTGCCCTTGAACCGCCCCAGTGGGCTTCAGGAGTGGGTGTGTGCCAGCAGCAGCCCTCCCACTCACCCACCGTGCATCGGCCCCGCTCGACAAGCCCCTAGGGCGGGTGAGGGTTCCCGGGGGGGCCTATTTGCAACACGGGGAGGCGCGGGGCAGTCCGTGTGTGCGGCCCGGGGACACCCGCAGGAGTGTGTGCTCCCCCCGTAGCCGGCCGCTGCGGCTAGCCAGCACCTGTGGGCTGTTGGCAGCGCCGCCTGGGCAGCCTCCTAGAGCCAGGGGTCTGGCAGGCTCTGGGGGCAAATGGACTACGGAAGCCGAGAGGGGCCCGTCCGCGCCAAAACACAAAACGCACTGTGGCCTCCAGGGACACAGGGGACACAAGTGGGTGTGTGGCTTGCAGTGCCCGACCAGAGGGAGGCAGGGAGGGAGGGAGGGAGGGAGGCTGGCTGCTGAGGCACAGCCGCCACCAGCCCTTCGGGGAACTGGCAGCGGAGGCTTGGGCAGTGGGGGCTTCCCACTCAGACATCCCATTCCCTGTGGCTGCAGCGGGGCTGCAGGGTCAGGCATGCCCGCGGGCCTTGGGGGCTTCTTGCCTGTGGGCGGGGCTTCCACGCACAAGGTGGCACCTCATCCCGGCCCAAGGGTGGTGGCGGGAACCCAGGAGGTGCTGGGGGACGCAAGAGGGCTAGGCCCCTGGGCCTTTAGGCAACACTGGAGGGCCCGTGGGCGTATCTGTCCACCCTCGGGAGGCCCTGCTGAGACAGCCCGTACCCGAGCTCCGAGCTCATCGCCCTTGAACCGCCCCAGTGGGCTTCAGGAGTGGGTGTGTGCCAGCAGCAGCCCTCCCCACTCACCCACCGTGCATCGACCCTCCCGAGAAGCCCCTAGGGAGGGCGAGGCTTCCCGGGGGGGCCTATTTCCAACCCGGGGAGGCGCGGGGCAGTCCGTGTGTGCGGCCCGGGGACACCCGCAGGTGTGTGTGCTCCCCCCGTGGCGGGCCACTGCGGCTAGCCAGCACCTGGGGGCAGTTGGCAGCGCCACCTGGGCAGCCTCCTAAAGCCAGGGGTCTGTCAGGCTCCGGTGGCTAATGGACTACAGAAGCCGAGAGGGGCCCTTCTGCGCCAAAACCCAAAATGCGCTGTGCCCTGCAGGGACACAGGGGACACAAGTGGGTGTGTGGCTTGCAGTGCCCGACCAGAGGGAGGCAGGGAGGGAGGGAGGGAGGCTGGCTGCTGAGGCACAGCCGCCACCAGCCCTTTGGGGAACTGGCAGCGGAGGCTTGGGCAGTGGGGGCTGCCCACTCAGACATCCCGTTCCCTGTGGCTGCAGCAGGGCTGCAGGTTCGGGTGCGCCCGCGGGCCCTCCGGGCTTCTTGCGTGTGGGCGGGGCTTGCACGCACCAGGTGGCACCTCATCCCAGCCCAAGGGTGGTGGCCAGAACCCAGGAGGTACTGGGGGACTCAAGAGGGCTAGGCCACCAGGCTTTAGGCAACACTGGAGGGCCCGAGGGCGTATCGGTCCACCCTCTGGAGTCCCTGCTGGGACAGCCCATGCCCGAGCTCTGAGCTCATTGCCCTTGGACCACCCCAGTGGGCTTCAGGAGTGGGTGTGTGCCAGCAGCAGCCCTCCCCACTCACCCACCGTGCATCAGCCCCGCCCGACAAGCACCTAGGTCTGGCGAGGTTTCCTGGGGGAGCATATTTGCAACCCGGGGAGGCGCGGGGCAGTCCATGTGTGCGGCCCGGGGACACCCGCAGGTGTGTGTGCTCCCCCCGTGGCCGGCCGCTGCGGCTAGCCAGCACCAGGGGGCTGTTGGCAGCGCCACCTGGGCAGCCTCCTAGAGCCATGCGTCTGGCAGGCTCCAGGGGCAAATGGACTACGGAAGCCGAGAGGGGCCCGTCCACGCAAAAATTCAAAACACGCTGCGGGCTTCAGGGACACAGGGCACACAAGTTGGTATGTGGCTTGCAGAGCCCGACCAGAGGGAGGCAGGGAGGGAGGGAGGGAGAGAGGCTGGCTGCTGAGGCGCAGCCGCCACCATCCCTTCGGGGAACTGGCAGCGGAGACTTGGGCAGTGGGGGCTGCCCACTCAGACATCCCGTTCCCTGTGGCTGCAGCAGGGCTGCAGGGTCGGGCGCGCCCGTGGGCCTTGGGGGCTTCTTGCCTGTGGGCGGAGCTTCCACGCACAAGGTGGCACCTAATCCCGGCCCAAGGGTAGTGGTGGGAACTCAGGAGCTGCTGGGGGAAGCAAGAGGGCTAGGCCCCCGGGCCTTTAGGCAACACTGGAGGTCCCGCGGGCGTATCGGTCCACCCTCGAGAGGCACTGCTGGGACAGCCCGTGCACGAGCTCGGAGCTCATCGCCCTTGAACCGCCCCAGTGGGCTTCAGGAGTGGGTGTGTGCCAGCAGCAGCCCTCCCC